>NC_092345.1:37259794-37559794 GCF_963676685.1 Mytilus edulis | reverse complement strand
ACATTAAATTTATAAAAGTGTTACTGTCATTTAGCAATTCGATAATAATACAGATCTTTTTATTTGGAAACGACTAAATGGTACCATCACATTCCCTGATATCTGTATCCATTTACGGAAACAAAATGTCAATATAATTATCACTTTAATATCGAATTGGGTATATAAAACAAACCCGATGTTAAGTCTTGTTAAAATATTATACCACAGTCTTCACTCATCTTTATCATTATATATACAGAAAATCATTTACTTACGCTATTATGTCTATTGTACTTCCGTCAATACAGAGTTTCAAAACATTTTCAAGAAGCGAAATGTTAGAGGGTCAAATCATAGAATACTACGGATTGTCAGGATCCAAATTGAGATTTTTCATTCAAGAGAGAGAATCTACAAATAAATTTGATGGTGATATTTTTAGCTTATGCACTGAAACAGAATGTAAAAGCCTAATTTGCCTTCAGTGAAGATGCATAAAACTGCTTTGGTGAATTTGAAGAAACTATATTACAAACAGGAGATCTGAAACATGCCGACTTGTCAGTTACAGCTTAAACAGAATAGAAAGAACAGTATGAACAACTGAACAACTGATGACGATGAACTAATTGATATGAGCATGCAAGGTTTTCAAGTAGAATATCACTTTTGATATGTGATTAAAGACTATAATGACTAATTGTAAATTACTTAGGTGTATTTTCATTTTTTAAACTTGTAAAACACAACCAGTTAATTGCTTGAATGAAAATAAACAGAAATACTTTGAAACATGGTGTTCATGTTATTTAGTTTTCAGTTATATTTCGTTGGATTTGAGTTTTTTTTCAATATTGTTGCTATTATATCACACTATTATGCCCAACTAAATAATCTAGCACCAATTTTGTCATTCTTTATGCACAGGCCCGACTTCAGGAGATTTAAAAGAAGTGACTGCAGTCTTTGATTAAAGTTTGTCATATGATAATTGGTAATTTGTTTTTAGAAATTAGACCTTTAGATTTCTCATGTTTGTTTTTCATTTTTATCATGTTAGCGGGTTTTTATTCTGCTGACAAAACGATATGCAGTTTACTCATTGTTGAAGGATTAACGCTTACCTGTAATCGCCTTTCTCGTTTTCGTGTGAACTCTGAAGGATAGTTGTATAGTTGGAACTCACATTACACACATATCCCTATCATTATATATCATCCGGAAAGTATCTTTAGAATTTTGCATCATTCTTTGTATCTTCGAAGGAATTACAGCTGGAATATCAATATTCAACATACAGCTGCCTTATGGATTGATGTTTTTGTCTGTCGTATGTAATTGATCATATTATATGGGTAAGACTATACTAAATAAAATAGCCTACGAAAAGCACTGAACTCTTTAATAACGTAAAAAATAGACAACAAAAACAAAAATGATATCTATAGCTAGGAATATTAACACTTAATTTAATGATGTTGAATAGCATGTACTTAAAAGGAAACTTCGCAAAATAATCGAAAATTGATATTATGTTCATTCAGTATAAAAATGCTCAAATTCATAGTTATTAACGTTTTATTCCGCTAGATAAGCGATCACCATCGATTTTAAATTTAGAGTATCAATTCTCTGCGTTCGGCCATTTTGTCTTCTTTCCAGATGAATAACAACGATATGTCTATAAACCACAAAGGAACAAAACTACAGTAACCGATGTAGTCGTAATTGCGTGTCGAAATCTTGTCAATCGTACGGATGTTTTATCCGACTAACTAAGTTGATACGGAAAATATTCTTATTTTTTTTAAATTACCATGGTCTGTTGTCTTTAAACTGTTGATATTGGAATTAGGTAAAAAGTCAAAGTTGAAATCATAAATAAGTGTTCCGTGAAAATTGTTTTCGAAAATCTAATTTGTTCATACTTCTTTAAAGTAATAAACTTTTTTTTCAAATAAATTCTGATCTTCCTTCATCTGATCACCAGCATGGCTAAAGGTATTACTTCCAAAGGTATTGTGAGGGGTGTGAGGTGACACGTCCAGGTATTCAAGCGATTTCCTGTCGGGCTTGTAAGTTCATGCATCGTTTCACCTCTGCAGGTATTGATCAGTGTACACGGTGGATAACTTATAACTTTCCATTTTGAACTATCAGATGTATAATATACAACTCTGTCTTACTTGTCATTACTAAACTCATACGCTTGTTTATAAATAACATTTCTGGTGTAAAGTATATTATTCATAAAAATATAAATAATACCCAAAAAATAAGATTTGATGAAATTAAAATCTATTTAAATATTTTTTCCAAGGGTGAATTTGGGAAAATGTAATATATACTCATTGTCAATAGTGAAGGACAGATTAGAACATAGCAAATATATTGATTTAAAAAAATGTACGCACTTGTCGACGATTCGTTTATACGACTCAGAAAGTTACGGAACTATAGCGCAATTTAAAATATATACATGTATATACATTGAACATAAGAAAAAAACATATATTTTGAATAAATTGGGGTAAAAGTTTTGTAAATAGACTAGTCCACGTATGCCAACAGTATGTAATCAACGAATGTCGATAGACTATTTTATACCAGAAGAAGAAGAAGAAGGAGAGAACCAATTTGATTTAAATACAGGTCGATGTATAATTTGCTTTGGTTCATCAAAGTTGTGGACATAGTAAAATCACAGATTTATATTTCAATAAGATTGTTCTCGAACAAAAGAAGGAATTCGTCATTACAATTGTTATATATGCCACTGGACGAACACTAATTATCGCCAAGGGATGTGAATATTTTGCTGGGAAACTATTGAGTATCAAAGTTTCAAATTAATTTCGGGATTTATTTTCTTTCTTGGTATTCAAGGGAAATATGACATTAAATTGGTTCCGTCTTTGTTTTAAACATCGTTAAAAAGATGTGTGTCTAAGGTGGACGCCACAAGAACCCTGTGATACTAGTATGAGAGTATAGCATGTAAACATTCCTTCTCAATAATATGGTTGTATCGGAAGACTTTTTTTCATACAGATTGACAACTCATGGTCCGATATGCATGTAATATTTGCCATCATCATCTTATTCTTTGATATTGCTGTAAACATCGATGGTTCACACCCAAACAAAATGGGAGTAATGTACCTTCAGAGCTTCTCCGTGGTATACACTTGTGAAAATTAATATATAGACGAAATTTCTGTATTGAAATGAATCTACATCTTCAAATAACGATTTTGAGTAATCACCTTACAAACCAATATAAACGTATGGAAAGATATAACCATGAAGGAATTTAGTTTTTTTCAGACGCAAGAACTCATCACTATCATAAACGTATGCGTATATATGCATGCAGTTTCAAATATCAAGAACAAGCGGTCGATGTCGATAGTCCCTTTTTATAACTGTTCATAGTTAGACATGTCACTTGTTCATTCTTGAAAGCCTTCATATTCCCCGTCCAACGATGGGAACTCTTTCTGGTTGTGTTGACTATAAATGCTTGTATGGTAATTCTGTCGTTTATCTGTACCAGTGGTTGCATTTCCTCTCCTTTCCGAACAAACAAACTAACGAAACGCTACTAGTCTGCGTTCTCTAGAGGTCATCCTCAATAACGCTTATACGTCAGGAAACTTACATGTATACTAATAATGATTGTTTCAAGAACAATGATGTATGGACGAACTATTCTAAATTCGTCAATATCAGTTATGCATGACTGAAATATAAGTTTTATTACAACTACTGTATTACTTATTTGGATTAATGACGGCTATCATGTTCAACATTGCACAAATATTATCATAGAATTTTTTTAAAAGAATGTACAAAAATCCTCAAAAAAAATAATGCCTTAGCTTAGATTATTGGTATTCTTTTCACAAAAAGTTCGTGTAAATGATTGTCAAATGAATTTAATTATGTAAGAATGAAATGTTAAAAAGAAATTAAAAAAAAATCATGCATGTTGTATGTTGTATTTTTTTTCAATTAAAAACTTTAAAATTGCGATAGTTTTATGAGCATTAAACACAGCCAGATTTGAATACAAGTTAAGAAATTCCGGTAAAGTCAATGATATCAAACAGATGTGCAATGGTATATATCAAATTGGGAAATATTGCATTAAGTTTTTATTAAAGATTAAAACTACTATTTTTTACTTCATATTTGAATCTTTACGCCAATTGCCGCTAAGAAAGTAATCCCAAATTGTTTCCTTTTATTTTTATACACTTTCGGAATTATGAATCTGAATTTTATTTTCATTTAATTTACACAATTTAATTATTGTATCTTTATTCTCATCGTGTATTAAATCTTAGTGTATTAAATACAGCATACTCTTTCTAATCCTTTCTGTTTGTCCTTTCCAAATAACAACATTCATACCTGTGTACGCTTGAACTCACACCTGCGGCTAAATAGCTACAAGGTAAACGAATTGACCTCAAGCCGAGAAATATACAGTGACCTTTACAAAATAATATACACACTCTGCTCACACACTAGTTTCATTGAAATGATTATCAAAACAATAACGGTAAATAGAACTGACATATTTTCAGTTCAATATCAGTCAAAATGTTCAATAAATATTTTATTAAAAAAATCTCAACAATAATTAATGAAATTTATTCGAAAACATTTACTAGAGATAATTTTATAGGAGTTTAATTCAATCAATAAAAAACGGTATATGCATATTCATTTTCGTTCATTCTTATATTGTGGTTAATAACTACGACCATTCGTCAGCTGTGCGCTTTTAATTACGTATATTGTCGTTAAGCTATAAGAGTTGAACAGATTTCATTTTTTCCCAGAATTCAACAAATCGGGCTAAAACGTCACGACCCACACAAAAAAGTTACAAATACTTGATTTTCTCCGTTATTAGAAGGAATATAAATTTAAAACTTTGCAAATGTGTTTTTTATGTTAAGATGAACATAATTAGATGATAAGTAAACAATCGCGGAATTTCCCTTTAACCTACTGCAATTAAATCAAAACCGCTCAAATATCAAAACGAGTTCTTACCAATGACATTAGTTTATAAAAATGAAACGGAAGATACAAGATGGACAATAAAAGCTAATTCGAACCGATAAATGCATTTAAAAAACGAAAAGCCATGAACAGATAAAAACAGACGACTGCACCGTGTTGCAATATCAAGTGCTCGAAAAGGTCAACATATTTGATCTGTGTTGCTAGTATTTGGTTAATTGTACTATACATTAAGAGAGATTGACATATTTTTTTTCGAAGACTGGATTGAAGTTTGACTAGTGATTGGTCATATGAATCCTCTCTTATTTAAGTACTCATACATTCTAGACTTTCATACCATTTGGGTTAAGCGTTCATGTTAAAAGTTAATCCAAAATGGAGCCCTGGAAGCGTACAATTAAAAATCCTATATTCAATATAACTAACTAATGAAACGATTATTTCGTACTGTTTCAAAACTAGCATATACCATATTTTTTTTTTTCAAATAAAAGCAAAAAAAGACAAATACTTAAATTTGAACAGAATTAAAAAGTACGCTTTAAAAATAACTTTGTGTCCTGAGGGTGCGAAAGACGTCAATCTTTAATTATCGAACTTAAATAAATTGGATTATTTTATCTTTATTTTGTGACTTTGACGTCAATTTTAACTTTTCAACCATTTCTGTCTGACACATAATATTTACAAATGCGATGGATAAAAATATTTATATATTTTTGAATAACGAATGACTCAAAGATCTTTGAAGGTGCGAGAAATAAAACCGAAAGAAGTTACCGTCGTTGGTTATCATATTGACATACATACATTATGCAATGAAATTTAAAGCGTAAAATACAATGATGTTGATCATTAACTATGATAATAAAGATAATAAAATTAATTTTTATGATAAAAAAAAGACGAAAAACTCCTTGCACTATATTGTTCTGTGGTTTTATGCAATAACATGCTGCTTAATTGGAATACACTACAATATTGCCTTCAAAAGAGGAAGAGATCTAGATTCTCGACTGGTTTATAGTATTTCAAATAAATCCTCACATTGTAATATAATACACTTGCAAAATATCTATGATCTTAAAAAAGAAGCAAAGTTTCTTTAAAAAATCTGTTTCGCAGTAGACACAAAATGCTCTTTTTGGTCAACACAGAAATATTGCAATGCTTTGCAATTGATTAATTGTTTTAATGTAAATACGGTAATGAAGTACTAATACTAAGGTTGTTGTATTGCTTAGTGGATAAAATATTTAGAATATAATCAGGTCCTTGTGTTTAGTTGTGTTATTTTTTTTCTTTGTCTTATATAAAGTTTAATGTTTTACCTTTCACTGAAACAGTGAAAAAGAAGATGTGGTATGCTTGTCACTGAGACAATGTTAACTCTTCACAAGAGACCAAACGACACAGAAATTACCAACTAAATGTCACCGTACGGTATTAAACATTGAGCAAAACTCATACCGTATAATCAGCTATAAAAAGCTCTGAAATTACAAATGTAAAACAATTCAAACGGGAAAACCAACTACCTATTTATGTACCAAAAATTAACGAAAAACAAACGTATAACGCAGCAACAAACGACGAACATTGAATTACAGGCTCCTGGCATGGGACAGGCTCAACCCTAGGAATACCTACAACCTGTCGATAAACCATGTTGCCGTAACGTACATACATATTATGAAGGAGACAACTTACAGCTCCAATTATTTCGTCACATGTCTAATAAGTAGATCAAGCAGACTTAACTTTCTAAGTCTGTTTAATACTTGGAAGTTTGTTATTAAAACTTTATGAGTTATTTTTTTCCGACTCAGTTTCAGCTTCTAACCTTTAAATACTTGTTAATGTTGGTACCCAATGCGACAATATGGACAACTCTCAGCGCAACATTGTCAATTGTAGTAGTCTTCCCCTGATTTTTACCATTCATTACAACTTCTCCATATTCAAGATTCGGTTGGAAATGTGAAATCGATATTTTTATCATTTTTACTTTCGTAAAATTTAGAAAATATGAATCAAATGTTATCATTCCAGAATATGATGGTGGGGTAAACATAAATGACCTTAAGAGGTGCCTTTATCGGCCGAGACAAAAACAAATTTCTTGGCTAGTTCTTTTAGTTTATGTTTGATACGAGAAATAGGTTTATTGTGGTTATTGTGAATAGTAAATTATTCTTTAAAATGTTGAATACGTATATCAACTATCTTCATTACTGAATTAAAAAAAAAGAGTCCAAAGATTTTTTGTCAGCTTTTTCCCGTTTTATCCATTTCATACAGTAAGTATGGAGTGAGTCGTGGATGATATTACGACACTCATTCCAATTAATAGTTGACGGGGGACGATATTTAGGACCTTTACTGAGGAATGATTTTAACTTTCGGTCTTGAACGATGTTAAGATCTCCTGTTATAACATGGGAAATGGGTCCATAAATATATTCGGAGGTACTTCAATTACATGAAGTAGGTGTATTTTCACTGATATTAACATCTATACACAATTGACTATAATTAAACACAAATTTCAGGGTAGATTTCTTGTAAATGTAACAAATAAGAGGTAGCTCAGTATTGTCAAAATATCCAGGAATTTGTTCTTTAACAGAATGGTCGTTAAATATACCGGCAATATTTACAAAATCAAAACCTTTATTGACATAATTTATTTTAATAAAATGTTTTTTATGATCTTCAGGGCGATCAATTTTGGGAAATAGTTTAGAATAACAATATGCCATAATAATTTGAACAATTTCATACTTAGGACTGCTATATGACATTGTGTTGCAATCCTCCAAAATTTTATTTAACTTAGTTTTGAACAGAGTTTTGTTAACAGATAATGTCTGTTGTTGTTTTTTGAAATAGAAATTAGGTCCGAAATATTGGTATGATTGGTCCGAAATTTTCTTTGATTGCAATTTGTTCTACGGCCGTGAGAAAAAAATGCGGCGGGGTTAAACATGTTTGTGAGATCTCAACCCTCCCCCTATACCTCTAGCCAATGTAGAAAAGTAAACGCATAACAATACGCACATTAATAGTATTTTCAACTTGGCTATACTTAAAATATTGCTATCTTGTGGTCTTTGTTTGCTTGTAATGTTTGCTTGTAATTTGAAGAATCTGTAAATAAATGAGTAACCTTTGTTTAAGGGGGCTCGTGGGTATAAATCTATTTTTTATATTAATATAGGATTTCGCTATGTTTTTCTATCAATAAACTTTATCCTATACTTAGTAAAAAAATAAAAAAAATAAAAAATATGGGGTCACCGTTCATTTAAGCTCACAATGTGCCTTTTAAAGAATAATGCTTTCTTGTTAAGGTACTTTTTTACTGTTGAACTAATAGGAGAAAAAAAGGTAATATCAAAATAAAAAAAGAACAAAATTACAGAAATCGCTTAAATTTTACAATAATTTAGTTTCAGTACAGTTTATTTGAAAAAAAAAATTAACAAAATATGTAGGTTACCGATGAGTAACAAAAGTTATTTCAATTTTAATACAAAACAATGGCATTTTCTCAACAAACGGAGATAACTTGGAGATTTTGCAATGATATATATTAACATTTTAAAACTCATCTGTGGCCAAAACGAATTAATTGTTTTGGTTGATTTTTGTACCATATTATAAAGTAACCAGTACAATGTTTGTCGTCGTTGGTTCATATGTGCCATTTTTGTTTTCTTTAACTGGTTTTTATTAATCAGGCTGATGTCGGGTTGTATTTTAGTCGACTATATGGTATTGGTTTTTGGGTTCAAGGTCATATGGTTGCTTATAACTGCTTACATTTAATTCTTTTAAACTCTGGTGGATAGTTGTCTGATTGGCAATCATACCACATCCCCTCATTGTTATAATGTCAGTGGTCATTGATCGCAAAATGTAGCCAAAGACATACGACAGAAAGAAACATAAAATCAAAAGGCATCTATATCCTAAATACGGATATCCCACCTTTCTAGATATTAAAAAAAGGCAACAGTAGTATACCGCTGTTCAAAACTCATAAATCCATGGACAAAAAACAAAATCGGGGTAACAAACTAAAACCGAGGGAAACGCATTAAATATAAGAGAACAACGACATAACACTAAAATGTAACACACATATAGACAAAATCCCACGAGAATAACAAATCTAACATATATATATAACATCAAAACCAAATACATGAATTTGGGATAGACAAGTACCGTGACACGTCTTATCGCAATGTGAATTTACATTCAAAAATAAGAGAAAACAAACGACACAACGTTATAATGTAATACACACAAAAACGAACTATAATATAACAATTGCCATATTCCTGACTTGGTACAGGGCATTTTTAAAGGAAAAAATGGTGGGTTGAACCTGGTTTTGTGGCATGCCAAACCTCGCACTTTTATGGCCATGTGAAATATACCATCAAAATGACAACACAGGACTGCAATATAAGTAAATTGGAGAACACAATTGACAAAGAATCACACGAACAACAGCCAACAAAAGGCAACAAGTTCAAAATTTTAATACGCCAGAAGTGTATTTTGTCCACACAAGACCTACGTGTGACGCCCAGATACAAAACTTTGAAAGCCGAAACGAGTACAAAGTTGAACAGCATCGAGGACCAAAAGATCAAAAAGGTTGTGCCAAAAACGGCAAGGGTTTTCTGTTAGTTACCAGAAAATCCCTATAATTTAGAATAATTTATACTTTTGCAAACAGTAAATTTTATAAAATGAATATTCAAAAGATGTACATGATAAAACTGAAGTATTAACTAATTACAGGAAGCAACTGAAATACATTTACATAACCAGACATTTGAAACACAAAAGTAGACACATCCAAATAAGTTTAAACCTCTACGCCCAGTGACGTCCTATTTGAAACTGAAAAATGACGAAAAAATGACGTCATTTGAATTTGTAAAACAGATCATCAAAAAATGAAAAATGACGTCACATAAGAATGAATAAGATAGAATTAGGATTGATTTAAGATTATTTATTTGAACTTAATACTGATATTGCATTTAATAACAAAGCACATTTTAATACTTAATATCAAACTAAATTAGCAATTAACTATATTATAAAACTATGTCCGGTTTGTTTTGAATTTAACTTCAAACGTAAAATATCGTACTGATTACGTTGAACGAAACCAAATCTGATAAATGAAGGCGGTGATTAATTTTCTTTACCATAACACATAAATATAATAGAAAAGACGTCAACACATTTGACAAAATCCGATGAGAATTACAAATATAACATTAAACATTTAAACTAAATACATGAATTTGGGATAGACAAGTACCGTACCACGTCTTATAGTAATGCGAGTTCACACTCGGCAAAACAGTCACAATCGGGAATAAGTCACGTTTGGTAATTAAAAGATTAGACGACATTATGACAAAACACAATCTACCATGTGGTAAAAATGTCCTTAGCTAGTTTGGTCAACGACACATCGTATGGATCCACCAAATCGTGATGGTGTCCATAAAATTTCCGGAGTGTCAATTTTAACCAGTCCTCCTCATAACTTTGTTGGAGCAGTTTCTGCGTAAGGAGCACACTCCTGTATATGAAGTCCGTATAGTGTGAACAAGCACGAGAATAACGTATCAATTGTGATATGTAAACACCATACGAAGGGGCAGAGGGTATGTTACTGCTGAGAAATGGGAAATTGATAATTGGGAAGTTGAAATCGTCCCGTTTATCATAGATTTTCGTGTGAAGTCGTCCATCTGATCAAGGTATGAAGCAGTCCTTCTAGTATCAGTGGTACCCTTAATTTTAAGTTCACTTGGATATATGAGATGTAAGCATTGGCTGAAATATGGGTTATTCAATGACAGAACATCATCAATATATCGGAAAGTAAAATTAAAGAATTTCGCAAGGTGCTTTTTCTTTTTGTCTTTTAGAAGGTTCTGAATGAATTCTGCTTCATACGAGTACAAAAACAAATCAGCCAGCAGGGGTGCACAATTAGTACCCATTGGAATACCGACTGTCTGTTGAAATATAAATCCTCCAAACTCAACAAATATATTGTCGATCAAAAAGTGCAGCATTTTGATAATATCATCTTCAGTATATTTTCTGGGAGATTCAGTGTGATTTTTCACAAAATATGAATTATTGTAACCCAAAACAAGAAATTTGTATCTACGATTTCCATTTTTATAGAAAAAGCTCTGTTTTATGAGATGGTGTAGTCGATCTTTCAACTGAGCATGGGAACTAGTAGTATATAGCGTAGAAAAATCAAAAGTTTTTATGTTGCTGCAATATTAAACCTTCTACAAATTCATAACGCATATGACATAAAATTGTCTAGTCTTTTATATGCTGATGACTTAGTATTAATATCAGAATCCTCAGAAGGTTTACAAAATTGTCTAAACAAGTTAAATACTTATTGTGAAAAATGGAACTTGACTGTCAATCTTGACAAGACAAAAACAATGATATTTAATAAAAGTGGTAAAAAACTTACTAAAGACAAGTTTGTATTGAATAATGAAGTAATTGAATGTTGCACAGAATATAAATATTTAGGTATACTATTCAAGCCATCAGAAATTTTCACTAATGCAGTAAATCTCCTATGTAAAAAAGCTTCTAAGGCATTGTTTTGTATAAAAAAAATACTCTACTCAGATAAGATGGATGTTTTTTCCCATATGAAACTATTTAATTCTTGTGTTAGCCCAATATTACTGTATTGTAGCGAGATATGGTCGCTAAATATTGTGAAGAACAACAAAACTCTTGAATCTCAATATTTATCTATGGAATCAGTAAAACTCCAAATACAATTTGCGAAAGGTCTTCTAAATGTTAATTCAAAGGCAGTAAATACAGCTGTATTAGCTGAATTGGGAATGTACCCTATTGGTATACAGGCCCTTAAGTCTTCTGTAGGATTTTGGTTACATATTTTAAAGTCAAATGAAAATGAGTCATTATTATATAATGTTTATAAAGCTAACAAGCAGTTAAATGATGGATTTGCTTCAAAAGTTAAAATGCTACTTTCAAAATTGAATTTCACTCATGTTTGGGAAAATCAATGTACCTTCTCTAAAAAAAGATTACTTTTAGCCATCGTGAAGAAGCTCAATGAAAATTACATTATATTTTGGAAAAATTGTCTCTTTAATGATGATAATTCAATAAATGGAAATAAACTAAGAACCTACAGAATATTTAAAGTAAAGTAGGAACTAGAAAAGTACCTTTTATTGAATTTAGATAAAAATGTTACAAAAAATTATGCTAAAATAAGAATAAGTAATAGTATGCTGGCTGTTGAACGTGGTAGATACAACAAAACAGCTTTAGAAAATAGAATATGTCCTTTATGCCATAAAGAGGTGGAAGATGAATTTCATTTTATCATAACATGTTCAGAAATTAATAAAACTAGGATCAAAATGTTTGATGAAATATCTAGTATTGTCCCCTGTTTTAATTCAATGAGTGAAGAAAAAAAATTTGATTTTATATTTTCCTGCGAAGAATGTGATATTTTACTTATCATTGTTAACTACATAAGTGAAATGTATAATGAAAGAAACAATTATAATGTCAATATATGAACTGTGTAATTGATGGCTCAACTTATAATGTTATATATATTATAACATATTTTTTATAACATAAGCATAATATTTTAATTGATAATTTTAAAGAGGAGGCATGCTGTCAAAAATAGTATTATAATTAATACTAATAATCTATGTTTTTTTCTTCTTTCAATGCTACATGTTTGTAGTGTTTAATGACTATCGTTTTGTATTTTTAAAATATGCCACTGTCTGTTTGTTTGTTTTTGTTGTATATTTTAGTAACAATCCTATTGTTTGGATTTTATACTAATAAAATTCTTATTCTTATTCTTATTCTTATTAACGCAATTTCCGGATAGGATATGAATATAAGAATATGTGATTCAATTTAAATAGTTAACCACCAGAGTTCAAATGCAGGAAATGTAAGCAGTCATTGACAACAGTACGGCCTCTAACAAGGAAAAAAACAATACTTTACCGCCAGCTCTCAAAGGCCCTGACAATTCAGAATTTCAAAGTGAAAATTTCAAACGAGAAATCTAAATAGTACAAAACGATTGACAAAACGAGAGATGACCATATTGGTGTTCCTAACCGAGCATGACTGTGTAAAATGATCAGACCGATATTCGAAAAGCAATCAAATGAAACATAACTGAAAACAATTTAACAGTGTGATATATTTAAATTAAGAACACCGTATTTCAATGTATTTATGTTTATTCCCATCTGAACGATAAATTGTATTTATAAAAAATAAGAAAAATACATCCAGAGTGATAAACAATCAGTCATTATAGTCTGTAATCACATAACAATTTCATTACTCCGCGGACTACTTCCATCATGACATCAATACGTTCCTCTTTATACTGTCATGACTGCCTTGTACCTTCTGCGCGAAAAGTTGCAATCAACAAGAATGCTTTTTGTGATCTTCTGTTTATAGCTAAGTTATACTCATCAGAGAAGTTGATTACATCTTCAGTGGAAGTGATTGTGGCTTTTATTGTCTGTTCCAGTGCAAAAGCTCAACATGTTACATTCTAATTTACTAGCATGTTGTCTTGCTGGAATAAGAAATCTCAATTTGGATTCTGAAAACTCGATGTACTCCATAGTTTCACCCAATATCCCCATGTCTTTTGAAACCGTTCCCAAACTCTGGATAGATGGAAGTACAATAGACATAATAACGTTAGTCTATATCTTTCTGTATATTAAATGATATCAATCTGTAGCCTGTGGTATAATGTTTTGACCAGGCTGAACATCATCTTTGTTTATATACACAATTTGATATATAAGTGATAATTATGTTGACATTATGTTTCATTTTCTGTAGTATTACATCAGCACTGACATTTGCGTAACTTATATGTGTTTCCAGCGAGGTTACGTGTATAATTTGAACTTTGTTAATTTCACATCAGCGCGTGTGGTTGCCCGATTTATACGTTCCAAAATAAAGACTGAACTTTAGTTTTATTACCGAATTGTAAAATAAAAAAGTATATAAATTTGATGTGTCCTTACGGGACAAAGCAAAGTACCGAAAAGGTTATAATTGCCAATTATATCTAAATAACTAAATACTTCAAAAGAAGAGCTATTTTGATTTTGTTAACTGATCTATTTAGAAGAGTTCATATAAATAATATTTAAACTAATCATCGGGTATGTCATCAACTGATGATATACAGGTAAAACTGTTATTCATAACATTTATAATGTTATCTTTTATATATACATATAAATAATGTTGTTTAACAGCATTAATCAATTCCTAGTTGGTTTATTTATTTACGATATCATTCACGGTGCCAATTTTCTGCACCAGATGCACGTTTCGACAACAAATATATCTTCAAAGTTGCTTGAGCACAACGTATTTGAAAATCCATGTATTTCATTCTGTAGATTGTGATTTCCTCAAAAGCAAGAGCTCAATTTACATCAGATCCTTTCCAGTTTACATCAAGATTGCTGGGGAAGAAAGGATCAGGACAACTGAAAGCTAGTAAAGAGGAAGTAGAGGAATATTTAAGAGAAATGCACAGTGATCCAAAAAGGGAAGAAGAACTACCGGAGATAGAACAACTAATATGTCCGGAAGATCCAGAGCAGGCTTTTGATGAATCATCACCAAAGTTGAAAGAGGTAGTAGATGTCATCAGGAAAGGAAGGGCAGCATCAGCACCAGGACCAACTGGAGTATCATATAAAGTATACAAGAACTGCCAGAGAATTACAAGACGTCTATGGAAACTGATAAGAGTCATCTGGAGAAGAGGTCGACTAGCAGAGAGTTGGCACAAGGCAGAAGGGTACTTTATACCAAAGGAAGAGAAGTCAGAGACATTGAAACAGTTTAGAACAATCTCACTGTTAAATGTGGAAGGCAAGATATTTCTTGCTATACTTGCCAAAAGGATGACAAAGTACATGCTGAGCAACGAGTACATTGATATTGCAGTGCAGAAAGGAGGGGTGCCAGGTGTATCAGGCTGTATTGAACACACAAGCGTATTATCACAGATAATCCGAGAAGCGAAAGATTCAAAGGGCGAGCTCGCAGTCTGGTTGGATTTAGCGAATGCATATGGGACAGTACCACACAAGTTAGTTGAGTTGATGCTGGAGAAATACCATTTACCAGACGGAGTAAGAGAGCTGATAAAAGAGTACTTCAACCATCTGCAGCTGAGATTTACCGTTGGACATTTTACAACGTCATGGCAACGTTTATAAAAATGGAAATAGTGACAGCATGCACAATATCTGTCATCCTTTTCTCAACAGCAATGAATTTGATTGTGAAGTCAGTAGAGAAAAAGAGCAGAGGCCCATGGATGAAGTCAGGAGTACGGCAACCACCAGGAAGGGCATTCATGAATGATATGACAATAAGCAGAAAGACAGTTATTGAAGCCAGGTGGACACTACAAGAGCTTGATAAGATGATCACTTTGGCTAGAATGAAAGTGAAGCCTAGCAAATCCAGAAGTTTGGTGGTGAAGAATGGTAAAGTTAAGGAAGAAAGGTTTCAAATAGGAGTTGAGATAATACTAACAGTCTCAGAGAAGCCAGTTAAGTGCCTCGGAAAATGGTTCAACAACACCTTGTCCGATAAATTGAATGTGGAAGATACATATAAGCAGTTGGACGACTGGTTAAAGGCAGTAGATAAGAGTGGACTACCAGGAAAGTACAAGGCATGGATTTACCGGCATGGGATATTGCCTCGGCTGCTGTGGCCACTTCTCGTGTATGATGTACCAATGACAACAGTAGAGGGAATGGAAAGAATATCAAACATTTACTTACGTAGATGGCTTGGAGTACCATGCAGTTTCAGTAGTGTGGGCCTATACAGTTTAGGAAACAAGTTACAGCTACCACTCAAGTCAATCACTGAGGAATTCAAGGTGACCAAGGTTAGACAACATCTGACGCTAAAAAACAGCAGGGATGAGAAAGTACGGTCAGCAAAAGTAGAAATAAGAACAGGAAGGAAGTGGTCGACAAAGACGACAATAGAAGATGATGAATCACGATTTAAGCACAGTGAGATAGTTGGCAGAGTTGCAGTTGGAAGACAGGGGCTGGATGTTACACCTACAGCAAAATGGAGAACAGCAACAATGGAAGAAAAAAAGCAACTGGTACATAAAGAAGTAAGATAAATGGAAGAAGAAAGTAGAATGGTAAAGGCAGTGAGTATGAAGAAACAAGGAAGCTGATTAAACTGGGAAGAAGCAAGACAGCAGCAGTTAGGATGGAATGAGATCTGGAATATGGAGCCACATAGGTTGTAATTCAAGCTGAAGTCAGTTTATGATGTATTGCCAAGCCCAACAAATCTAGCAACATGGGGATTGATAGATGACCCAAAGTGTGTTCTTTGTGGTAAGCCAGCAATCTTGGAGCATATATTATCTTCATGCTCTAGTTCTTTGAAAGACGGGAGATATACGTGGCGACACGACAAGGTATTAGGGACACTAGCAGACACCCTAGAGAGAAACATCAAGAAGCCAAGGAAAAACAAGGAAGGCCTTACTTTTGTCAATTTTGTTAAGGAAGGAGAGAAAGGACAGAAAAAGAAGGTGGAAGGAAGCGGTTTACTGGTAACAGCAACTGATTGGCAAATGTTGGTGGATCTGAAGCAGAAGTTACAATTCCCGCCACAGATTACAATACCAACCAGAGACCTGACATCGTCATTTGGTCCGCCTCAACAAAACAGGCAATCCTGCTGGAACTAACCGTGCCATGGGAAGAAAGAATGGAAGATGCCAACGAAAGAAAGAGATTGAAGTACAAACATACTTGCAGAATGTAGAGACAATGGATGGAGGGTATGGTTATTTCCAGTGGAAGTGGGAAGCAGAGGGTTTGTATGACAGTCTATGTGGTGAGCATTGAGAGCACTTGGTATTGATGGAGGGGAAAGAAGCAAGCTAATTGGTAACTTGTGTAAAGAGGCAGAAACAGCATCGATGTGGTTATGGAGAAAAAGGTCAGAACAGTGGAAGCAGTAAGTGTAGAGATAGCCATGTGGTTTCGGGCTGGGACTTGATCACCCCAGTCGGCGCACCTCTGGAGGTTGTATTGGACAGCGCCGAAACAGCCGAGGAAGGAGGATTCACCTAAAGACGGAACCACGCATCTTTCCAACAGGATGTATTAAGGTAATGTAGATTGTGATTCCTTCAAAATAAATATTAAAATACCCGTTTTAAAGGATATTTTTGACTTTATATAATACACAATGTGGATGTGCACGACAAAATGAAAAAAATCCAATGCGGATGTATAATTATAATGAATGATAACAAATCAACTTGACATAGATTTAAGCAACTATATAATAACCTTACGACCTCAATCCTTATAAAAAAAATGCTGTGTATTCGGTGCGACATGACAAAATGTGACACAGTTCAAACAAAAAACCATATCTATGTTTTGCGAAAGAACAATAAACAAAAACAGGACAGTCATTTCACTGGTACGTGTTTTCCCATGCAGCTTCATATGGTATAGATTTGTGATACATTACTTTGTACATTGATTGCAATTCGAAAAGGTTTTTTAAAAACTACTTGCAACTTAGTTAACTCTATAGTGGTGTAATACCACCATTGATATTCCCCGATTAGTCTTTGTTAATTTTGCACTTTGAAAAAAAATGTGCATAATCTATCTTTGTTTCAAATAAAAAGAAATACTTGGCATCAGTAGAGAAAAACCATCACTGAAAGTTAACCAATCAAATTTCCCCCTTTTTCTAAACTGTGTACGTGCTTTAGTAATAACTAAATCTCAAGTTTCCAAAATATTCTATAGAAACCCCAAAGACAAATATAATGGTGTTTTGAAATACACAAACTATATGTTTGACCCAGAAATGATTTACTGCGACGAAATGTAGGATTAATTACCTTCAACTGTCAAATTCAAAGGAACATTTTTTTTCGACCTATTGTCGTATGCAACCGGAAACGTACTATGCCACGGTGGTATTACACCTCTACCTCATATGCACTTGTCTGTTTCAAGCTTTAGACTCGAAATGGTGTGCAGTTTGAATTTGTTGAAAACTACATTTTGTGTATCTTCATATTAACTTTAAAAGCATGTTGTATCGTTGGTTCTTATCTGTCAATTCGAAAATATAAATAATGATTAATTAAAGTGCCTTATACTTTTGAAAAATATATTTAATATTACGTTCCAAGTAAGCTTTCAATGTCTTTTAATTTATGATGCAAAATGTCATATCTGTCTTCTTTTATTGTATAAATTTGCTTTTATTTTTTTTAGTATTATTATCAGTATTGTTATTATAAATAAACTCATCATAGATACCAGGACTAAATTTAGTATATACGCCGACGCGCGTTTCGTCTACAAAAGATTAATCAGTGACGCTCAAATCCAAAAAAAAAAAAAAAAAAGGCCAAATAAAGTACGAAGTTGAAGAGCATTGAGAACCAAAATTCCTAAAAGTTTTGCCAAATACAGCTAAGGTAATCTTTGCCTGAGGTAGAAAAGCCTCAGTATTTCAAAAAATTCAAACATTTGTAAACAGTAAATTTATAAATATATCCATATCAATGACAATTCATGTCAGTACTTAACGTTAATTAATAGCATTATATATCAGCAAAAAATTGAAGGTCTTTTTTTTTTTTTTTTTTTTTTTTTTTTAATTTACACAATACGAATGAAGTTTTTTTAATTAGTCAAGCACCTGCATAAACGTTAAAGGCATTTATTTCGTGAAAATGTATACCAAAGATAGATGGAAATATCTGTAAGGTCAATATATATATATATATTATTGCAGAAGTCAAATTGATATGTGTTATCTGAGTCCGACAGAAAAGCTTGCAAGGGTAAATAAATTCACATAGGAAGAAATTGTCAAATTCATTAAAATTGGAAACTTTAAAGTGGTGATTGACGTCATAACCATCGTGAGGACATATGTCACATATTTACCTGACGATATCAGGATATTGGTATTTAGTCAAATCTAAACCGGTATTTGTGACACAATTAGAATTCTAAAATTTATAAAATTTAAACATCATGTCGAAATATTTAGGCTTGGAATAAATATATTTTTGGATAAGTTAATGTAAGCACACGAGGTGTAAAGTATCTTATACGGTTACAGGTTTGTAATTCTTAACAACCATATTATATCAATGTGTAAACACGTTAATTATGAGCTTTTAAAGTCGAGAAGTTCGAGCATTTTTCTGAGTTAGTGTTAAAAAATTTCAAACAAATATTCTTTACTGTGGTTAGCAGTAGTCGTCAGTATTTCTAGATTAACAACTTGTGGTTATATTGATAATCTAGAATCTTCCTTGAAGGTGGCGCACAAATTCGCAGCTAAATAATTCGATTGATGTGTTATTTGTATGCAAGAGTTATATTCCTTTGAACTATGAGTCTATGTTCAATTTCATAAAGTCAATATGTTGATTGTTTACCTTGAACAGGGTTATAATTTTATCTTATACATGTAGTTTTTTTTTATTGAATTTAAAATCGTTACAAAATCTGTATTGTACTAGATACTCATATTTTACATTAGTTTATCAAAGACATTTCTTTTATTTGTTTTGAAATGTTTAAAATTTATATATACTAGTATAAAGAATTATTTTGTTATCTTATAAATATGTTTTTGTTATCTGTAAGTATTCATACCGTGTTTATACGTAAAAAATAAGCAAGGTCAAATCTGCCTTCATTGTCATTAACTTTGTTACAGCGATGAGTCAAACTGCTCTAAATCACAAATCACAGGCACTCCTTTCAAAATAAAAGTTTCCTTTATTTATGAATAGAATAGGTGTTTTTTTCATTGGGGTGTAAAAGGGTTGACCAAAGTACATTTGGTATGAAGCGCGGAAGCGCTTCATTCTAAAAATGTGCGCACGGTCAACGCTTTTACAACCATATGAAGCATTCAATACTAATAATTACATTTTTTTTAGCTATGATCATGAAAACACGAATTTTATATTATTTGTATTTAATTCACCTGTGCACTTTATTGTGGGACCACGTGTTATCATGAATGGTAAGTTTAATTGAGTAATGCAATTGCTTAGGGAATAACACGTGATGTGCAGTTAGCCAATCAGAATAAAGTATTATAATGAAACATACATCTAATGTAATTATTATACCTTAATATACAATTAAGGTATATAGGTGGAAATATTCTGAAACACGTAACTATGTCACAGAAAAGCATCTTCCAAGTATTCATGAGATTGCTCTCTATTGAAGCCATATCCTGGAAATTATTAAAAAAACATCTTTTTCCTACTTTTAATTTGGGGTACAATATGCCGGTGAAAAACTATAATTGTGCTGTAAAGAATACACTGTTTCAAGTTGTGGTATGCACAAAAAACGTCCAACAGCATTCGTCCTTCTACTCGTAAAGGCATTTGTTTCTAAGATCGATATGGTGTTTACCATTATGCCAGAACTCAAATGAAGCAGAAAGCTAATGTAACTTATCTGCTTTACTCGATCCCTTAAGACAAATACATGATAGAAGTGTAATAACGACTAACACAAACACACACACACACACACACACACACACACACACACACACACACAGAAAACAGTACACCACTTAATTCCAGAAGCTTATAACCGATGCCGAATGCTAGAATGTAAAATTTTAATTGGGACCTATCCAAAACAACTAGAACTTTTCTGAAAAAGACTATAAATGAAAACAAAACTATATCATCTTTCCATAATGATTGAATGTTAGGAAAATTGACCAGAGTTATCTTACTTTAATCACAGAGAGGGGGAAGTAAACAGTTAATAATTTAAGCCTAATTAACATTAAAACAATTTTCGACTAACACATAAAGTTATTTTATTGAAATAGAAGGACTTTGTTAGCTAAATCTATTAATTTTATTAGATATTATGAATATTTATGACAATAGAGAATCATGCTAAATTATGTGCAATTTAAAATATTATGATCAGCAAATAGATATATATCTTCATAGTATGTTTAAACGTTGTTCATCCAATGTTTTTTTCGAGATCCACCTTAAACAGTATAGTTTAAACTCAAACGATTTAAATCCAACAACGGTACAAGTATATGCATGCGTTAGAAGATGCATGATCAATCAATATATATGTCGATATGAAATACCTAACTGGTTTTAACATTTAAGAAATTATGTTATAAAGCGTGTCAATAAAGAAAGCACCGACTACTGCACTGATAATAGCACAGAGCCCAAGCAAAACATCAACATCAGTATTGATGCAGTGCTCTGAAATTAAAATAACACTTCATACGTTAGTTTTGTCCGATCATATGTTATTGATTTATCTTCGCAAGAAACGCTTAAACAAAAAACTTTATAAATCCAAGAATGTATGTATGGTTGAATTCCTGAGACGCTATAAAAGATTACGTGACAAAAAATATTCAAATTTCCCGGAGTAATTCCGAACATAAGTTCCTAACGAGTTCTTTAATTAATCAAAAAAATTTCACTATCGTAATATAGTTTGATAATTGATCAATAGAAAGTAAAAATTATTTTCATCATATTACATAAGGACACATGTACCCACGAAATACACAAAAATTAGTATCCAACGAATAATAAAGAACCCACAGTACTTGTGCTGCCATGATAATTGAGTACTTTTTATTCACCAGGAAGGACTGTTAGACATAAAAGTGAAAACATTTAAGTATAGATTGAAAAAAAAAATGTTGTCACATAAAACAGGTACTAATATTTTCCATTTTATTTGAATATTACAATATAGCATTAAAATGTTAAGTTTTTTTTTGGGCCCTCAGGAATTTAAAATTTTACACAAATTGAAAAATCTATAGTTTAAGGTATGTTATTTATATGTTGATAACAATTTGGATACTCCAGTTCTATTCCTTCTTAAAAATGAAGTTTTCTATGAATTCCTAACGCTAATTCCGGAGAGCATATCTACAACTCTCAAAGCCCTAGCATTAACATAACGAGCAAATAATCAAACGAGAAATTGGATAACTACTAGATTACTCACGCAAACATAAACATGACACCAAGTTTAGTTCTAGCTTATCAAGTTATGCATGGCTGTGTGAATTAATGAGACAAAGCCATGGTCTAGATTTGAGGGTATCGGACTACTTAAACAAAAGTTCCTGGTTCGATCCCTGTTCCAGGGCGAAAATATCAGGAACTGATACCTTGACATCATTTGCGAGTATGGTTTTGAGAACGATGATAAACAGTCGGAAGGGGACGATAAATGGCTGACCTGCGTGAAGAAAGAGCCATATTTCTTGCACGTAAAAGACACCCTTTCAGATTTCGAAAAAAGAGCATACTAATGCCACTACAAGGCAAAACTGGCAACCGCAAAGTGGAAAGAGATAAATATAAGTTGCAATCACTTGGTCCCCAATCCACTATAAATAAATATGTCTAAATTAATTACTTACAACAATATCAAAAAAGCAACCAATCGAAATATAACTGAAAATAAAAAAAAGACCTTGGAATGTATTTGAATTATGAAAACTTTATTTCAATATATTTGTGTTTATTGTATTTTAAGCAATACACTGGTTGTGTAATTTACAATCAGTCTTTATAGTCTTTAGTCATTTCCTCCACATACACCTTCCATACTGACATCTATGAGTTCTGTTTATACTTTCCTGCATATTCTCCCGAAGTTGTAACCAACACGTTTGTTTTTTGTATGACCTCTTGGTTGTATTCAAGATATCTTAAAGTCATCAGATAAGTTTCCGGAAGCTTCAATGGAAGTAGTTGGAGATTTTACGTTCTGTATCATCGCAGAAGCTCAAATTGTAACATTCAAATTTACTGGTATATTTTCTTCCTGGAATAAAACATTGCAACTTGAATCCTGAAAACCCGTCGCATTCCATTTCTCGATCAAATGATCCATCGCTTCTTGAAATTTTTTCGTAACTCTGGATGGTCGGAAGTACAATAGACATTATAGCGTAAGTGAACAATCTTGTTGTTTATTAAGTGATATCCGTCTGAAGTCTGTGGTATAATGTTATGACCAGAATGAACATCACCTTTGTTTATATACATAATTTGATACATAAGTGATAATTATCTTGACATTATGTTTCCTTTTTTTGTACTATTACATCAACGCTAACATTTGCGTAACTTTTTCGATATGCATATATACAGATATATATCAGTTCGCTCGAATCCAAATTAGATACTGCAAATTTGTTTTACAACCGAATAGCTAAATTAAAATAACAGTTTAAGGTATTTTGAGAGTCCGATACGGACAAAGCAAACTACAAAATACCGACAGGGCTAACTGTGTATAAAAAAACTGAAAACATTTAGAAACAACCTTATTGTCCTTAGGAGACATTAGAAGAGAAGAAAAATGCACCTAAAGTTCATTTTGTTCGCTGATGTATTATGTTTTGTTCATATTTTAAATATTTTAATTTATCATTGACAATTGCATCATTAAAAATAACGGTAAAAGTGACATTAAATTAGAAATATAAGTACATATATATTTTTGTATTTAACAGCACATCTTGTTTAACAATTATTGTTTTTCAAAGCATTTTCTTCTTTTTGTTTATTTTGCTTTGTTAAACAAAAACAAAAAAACCTCTAAACTTGTTATTCAAATCACTAAACAACATATAATTTCATCTCCCAAACTGAGGTATGAATGAATACAGGTCTAATATGCAATATTATAAGAACATTATACTGAAAAGATGTAGGACTATTACTGTTATACTTTGATCACTAAGTGAGACCTATCTCCTATTGTGTTGGAGTAACATGAACAGCACAGAACCTTAAAATTAACTTCTGAGTTAGCATCCAAACTTAGGATAACTTGCGTTTGTATACCTTTTTATTTACGGAGGTAAGTGCTTTTCTTTCATTGATTTGACTTGTCCAATGATTTATATTTGAAATGGTGAGTTATAAAACTAGTTGCAACTTATCTTATTCCACCCCATATGCACGTGCCTGTTTGAAATCATTGGTGCCTGACTATTCTAATCATTATGTCGAATCTAAATTGCTATTTATTTTGTGTCAATATACTAATTTTGTTGGCGTCTACAAATATAATCTAAATTTTGTATTTAATTTATTCAAAACTCTATTAGACTTACGATGCAATGTTTGCAGTAGTTAAAGACTGTGTGTTCCTCCCTAGATAGTTTACGATTACTTGACAGTGTGCTTTTTGTTGCCGTTTCAATACCGTATACTACGTCTTTCTTTCAATTTATCTGGAAATTATTGTACCAAGTCAGGAATATAACGATTGAAAACGATTTTTTATGTTTGGTTTTACTAATATTTATATTGTCATTTAAGCTGATAATTCATTTCATAATATATCAATAAAAATTGAAGGTCTTTACTTTGGGTTATAAGAAAAACCCCTAATTAAGACTTTTTAATTTGAGAGGTACCTTCATAGACGGTGATAGCATTTCTTAGTGAGATAGATATATCTATTCGTAGAGTCAACTCATATATATTTTTGCAATAATCAAATTGATATATATTCTGAGTCATACAAAACGGCTTTCAAGGCTACATTTGACGTCAGAAATAATTGATAAGTGTAGAAACTGTTATATTAATTAAAGTTCGATAATTGATAGTGTTGCTTGACGTCATTAACACCATGAGGACATACGTTGAACCTTATGTATGCGTTCAACGTAAAGATTTGAATCTTCATAGTATTTTGAACTTGCCTATACTCCAGATATTGCTATCTGGTTGTCGTGGAATGCTTGTAATGTGAAGAATCTTAAATGAGATAAAGATTTCAACATGTTCAACAGTTTTCTAAATACTTTAAACAGTCAAGTAAGAGCTCTTAATCCATGTTTGTACGATGGCGTTTTCTGGAGAACGCTAAAGGGAAAACAATTAAAAAAAAAATACTTGACAATCACTGTTGGTATAATATCAAGTCAGGAATATGGTAGTTGTTATCAATAGTCCGTTTCTATGTATGTTGACGTCTTTTCCTTTTGATCTTCAGTATTACTTCTGTGCCGTTGTTTTCTTCTTATAGTTAATGTGTTTCACTTTTAAGTTTGTAATCCGGATTTGTTTCATGTCAGTCGATTTATGACTTTTGAACAGCGGTTTACTAAATGTTTATTTTATTCTTTGCTGGCTTGTATATTTAAGAAAACAATACGTAATAAATTGTGTCAATACAAAAGCAACCTTTTATACAATTATGAAATTCTCGACAACGAGTAACCAACCAACACCGACATTGATTCAGTGCTATAAAAAGAAAATAATTCCAAAAATATTTGGTACGTTCCATCTTTTTTCTTTATCTTTACATTGAACACTCAAACCCAATACTTTGAAATCCAAGAATGTTTTTATGCGTAGTTACCTATTACGCTATATGATCTAGCGTGACAAAAACAGAGAATGATCATTTCTATCAGAAGGGATCGAAACATAAGTTAAGTTTAAAACTATCATTTTTGTTATGTCAAACTTTATATTTGAAAATCTGAATTCACTGGTTGGTAACAATACAGACTAAAAATTTATAATAAAAAAAAGCTAAGACAACAGTTGCATAATGCTTTTAAAAATCGTAAATCGATAGAAGAAATACAAATCCGGTTACAAACTAAAACCGAGAAAATAAGACATCAACTATAAGAGAGCCAACTGAATGGAACTTATTGAAAGATAATGTCGTCGACAGATCAAAGTCAAGCTCATCCATCCTTTGAGGGGTGCAGTATCATGCCATCATAAATTATACCAGAAGAACAGAACAACTGTGTATTTGCAATCGTTTAACATATCTAGCATGACTAAATTTGGAGGGTGCCAATGTACGTGCGCGTGGATTTAGACAAATGTTAATTGAAAGGATGAAAATTTCCGATGAAATTCCTATTTGACATTTTTTTTATATACTAGTCAACAAAAGAAACGATACACGACTTTTAAATAAAATTGATCAAAAAGTATTAAATATAAAACAAAATGAGATGCACTATTTTAAAAAGCTTTCATTTGCAATGTATGCACATGTGATAATGAAAATCAAAACTTGTCGATAAGTATCTAAATTCCGTGTAAACGATCATAGGGTGCAAATTAGTTTTGCGGAAAGTTGAATAAAAAATCGACACATAATTTTCTAAGTTCTAAATAAAATTTCAAAATTGTTTAAAAACATTCAATATGCTAATCAAGTTATGTTTTTGTTGTAACTAATGGGTTGAAATATTGGTTTTTTTTCAAATTTTTGGGAAAATAAGGGTTTTTTAAATCTAAAAAAATGCAACAAAAAATTTTTTTTTTTAGTTTCGTCTCAAATCAATGCTTTAGATATGAAAGTAACCCACAGTAAATTTGGAACCTTTCGGATTAGTTTTAAGATTGTTACCGCTTTTTTAATAATATCACTTTGCACATACTGTCTATGGTAAATCAGTTGATTATGTATACATTTTAACGATTTCTCGTGGTGCCGATCTTTGCATAACAAATAAACGATGAAACTGTATGATTTTTAAAAACAAATTGATGGCAAACATTGTCTTCGCCTTTAAATGAGAGGTTGGCATCATAAGTTTGAACTTCTGATTTTAAAATTGTCGTTTTATGTAAATTTTGAAAAAAAAGAAAAAAGAAGTCGCGAAAAAACGTCACAAACGCAAAAAAATATTTTTGTTAAACGGATTTATATTTCCATAATGATTAAGTATTACTACATTCAATATTGGTCCAATGAAAGGAAAACTTTATCTTTAATTTGAAAAAAGTCTTGTATCGTTTCTTTTGTTGACTAGTATATGTTTTTCGCCTAGATCAATGTAGAAATGAAAGTATCTATGTCTTAGAGTTGTGAAAATGTTTTTGATTTGGCACGTTATATTTTATAGATTCACAAGTGTTCAATCAGACATTCATTCTTGGACTTTGGACTTTGAAGTTTTGGATTTGAGTATTCCATGTGAAGATATTTCCAGACAGTTCATAAAACATACATCATGTACATAATGTCTTAGGAAATATTTTCATTTTATAGCACTGGGTTAATACTGTAGTTGGGGGTTGCCCGTTCTCGAGGATATAATTGTAGCAAAATGGGCTTCTATTAATTCAGTAATGAAGATAGTTGATATTCGAATACAACATTTTAAAGAACATTTTACCCTCAACAAAAACTATAAAAACCCTATTTCGCGTATCAAAAATAAACTAACAGAACTAGCCAAGGAATTTGTTTTTGTCCCGGCTGATAAAGCTGCTAATAATATCATTATTGTTTGACGTAAATTTTATATAGAGGTTCTGCAAAAGGAAATCACGAATTCACCAACATTCCAACTGACTTCATTTTCAGAAAACGACATCTGTAACAAACATAAACTTTTAGCTACTTCTTTACAAGCAGAACCAAACACAATGAAAGTCCCAACTATGTACTGGCTTCCGAAGCTGCACAAAAAACCTTACAAATATAGATTTATTTCATCTTCCAGCCATTGTTCAACTACTAAATTGTCTGTTTTACTTACTAGTACACTTGGTACAATAAAAAACCTGATAATAAATTGTTCAAATAAGGCCTTTGAAAATAGTGGAATTAATTACTTTTGGAGTGTCAAAAACTCGTTGGAAGTACTTGATAAATTGCATGCATATATTGGTGATTTTGAATCTGTTCAAAGTTTTGATTTTTCTACCCTATATACCACTTTGCCTCATATTTTTATTAAGAAAAAATTCACATCCCTAATTAACTGGGCATTTAAAAAGTCGGAATGCGAGTACATATGTTCAAACTCTTTTAGATCATTTTTTAGTAGCAATAAACAAAAGAACTATGTCAATTGGACATGCTTTGATACTATTTATGCACTTGAATTTTTACTTGATAACATTTTTGTTCGCTTTGGAGATTCCGTATATCGTCAAGTTATTGGAATTCCAATGGGAACTAACTGTGCACCACTTATTGCGGACCTGTTTTTGTATTGTTATGAGTTACAATTTATGACTAAAATTAGCAAAGACCCATCAAAACAACATTTGATACAAAAATTTAACAATACTTTTAGATATTTGGATGATATATTGGCTCTAAATAATGACGACTTCAGTATGTATACTAAAGAAATTTATCCTGTAGAACTTACTTTAAATAAAGCTAATGATAACAATGACCACTGCCCTTTCCTCGATCTTGATATCTATATCATAAACGGGAAGCTTAATACAAAAATTTATGATAAAAGAGATGATTTTTCATTTCCTATTGTTAATTATCCATTTTTAGATGGTGACGTTCCCTTGTCACCATCTTATGGTGTTTATATATCTCAACTTGTACGATTCGCTCGTGTATGTAACAATGTATTAGATTTTAGCGAGAGAAATTTATGTATTACTGAAAAATTATTACACCAGGGTTTTCGATATCACAAACTGGTCAAAACATTTACTAAATTTTATCACCGGTATAAGGAAATAATTCGTAAATATAACTCAACATGCAGACATCTTATACGTTCAGGTATTTCACATCCAAAATTTTATGGAAATATTCTTTATAAAGCACAAAAATGTCAGTATTCTCCTCAGAAACTAACAAAACCTTTAAATAGACTTATTAAAAGGGGATATAGTTACGATACTGTTGTCAGGTCATTAAAGATTGCATATTTTGGCTTTAACATTGATTCACTGATAGGGTCTTTGCATCGGAACTAAACACATTTACTTCTAAAAAAACAGTTGTTGGCATGACACGGGTTATGTTCTTCTCATATATTTTATGATAGTATGATACTAAACCCCTAACGGGAGGGATTGTACCTGATATTCATATGATGAAGACATAATCTTTCAATCAGTTTAATTGAGGTCTGGAGCTGGCATGTCAGTTAACTGCTAGTAGTCTGTTGTTATTTATGTATTATTGTCATTTTATTTATTTTCTTTTGTTACATCTTTTGACATCAGACTCGGACTTCTCTTGAACTGAATTTTAATGTGCGTATTGTTATTCTTTTACTTTTCTACATTGGCTAGAGGTATAGGGGGAGGGTTGAGATCTCATAAACATGTTTAACCCCGCCGCAATTTTGCGCCTGTCCCAAGTCAGGAGCCTCTGGCCTTTGTTAGTCTTGTATGATTTTAAATTTTAGTTTCCTGTGTATAATTCGGAGTTTAGTATGACGTCCATTATCACTGTACTATTATGCATATTTTAGGGGCCAGCTGAAGGACACCTACGGGTGCGGGAATTCTCGCTACATTGAAGACCCATTGGTTGCCTTCGGCTGTTGTTTGCTCTATGGTCGGGTGGTTGTCGCTTTGACATATTCACCATTTCCTTTCTCAATTTTATTCTATATTGACACAATTGATAACGTATCTTTTCTTAAGTGTTATAGCCATTTAAAAATGAAGGCACTCATAATTGACCGCTCTTTAAAAGTCATAAATACAAAAACAGTTTAGCACAAGTTGATGCACAAAAATATACATGTGTATATATGTTGCCCTTACAGATTTATTTATATACCTTTGGTTCAAATTTTTACAGAAGAAATACCAATAACGTCTTTGTAGGTGTCTGAAAACTGAAGAAAAAAAAGTTATGCAATGACCTTTCAGCTTTCATTATAAAAATAATAATAATAAAAAAAAAAAAAAATAATAATAATAATAATAATAATAATAATAATAATAATAATAATAATAATAACAATAATAATAATAATAATAATAATAATAATAATAATAATAATAATAATAATAATAATAATAATAACAATAATAATAATAATAATAATAACAATAATGATAATTATAATAATAATAATTATCATTATAATAATATAGGGTTATTGCATGAATATTGGGGAATATTGTCCCGAGTAGAATTTTATATTGCACGAGCTTGCGAGTGCAATATATGTTATACGAGGGACAATATTCATGCAATAACCCTTTTATTGTATAGCAATATAATATTTAAAAGTAAAAACTGGTTTAAACTAAGATTTGATCGTTGATGACGTCATGAATTTTGAAGATTTATTGCACTAGTGCAATATTATAATTTATTGCACGCTTACTTTTGGTTACTTTCTGTGGGAAATATTATATTGCTATACAATAATAATAATTATAATAGTAATAATTAAAATTTTATCAAACTTTTTTGCAATAATAATTAAGGAGATTAATTATTAGTCAGCTGTTATGTATAGCTTAATGAATTAAACATCTTTCGGTTTGACAGAGGATGGAATTAAGATGCACTACTCGTTCGAATTTAGAAAAAATACAGATAAGAATCTACGACAGAACATATAAAAGAAAGATATAAGTTGATAAAAATTAAGTCACAAAAATACCTAACTACTAGGAAAATCCAAAACGAAAAGTCATATAACAAATTACAAAATAAGAATTTAAATCCTATGGAACGAATGGAAAACAACTTTTATATGCCTGACTTGGTTCAGACATTTTAAGATGAATTGAAAGTTAGACGGAATATACGTCATTAAAACGACTAACAGATAACACAAAAGTAATCGTTATCCCTTGTGCTTATTATATTGCATTGCACAAGGATATGCTTTGCTCATAATGTTTATGTCATTTTTACAATTAATACATTTGACGAGTATTAAAATATACTTCAGTTTGAATGGTTTTATCATGAGTTGTTATTCAATTTTGATAAACAAGTTTAAATCAATTGCAATCTCATTTTGTTTGGAACTGTGTGTTTCTCATTTTATTGTTAGTTGCTCATTTCTGAGAATCGTAAGACATTGGAATGAAATCTATATCAGCTTTAATCCATATTAATTTGATTTGCAATCATTCAGGGTCTATATTTCCATATTCAACTATAAATATTCTATCAGACTCATTCAAAACGGATCTATAATGTCAATATGTAACATGTACTGTGGATTCATTTATTTGTGTGGGTATCATTCTCGTGGGTTGTGGAAACCTTGCAGTTTCGTGGATATGTGGTCTCGTGGTTCTGCCAAAGGCTGGAGAAAACTTTGGAAATTTGTATTTAGTTTAAATTTTAGGTTCATCTCTACCCACGGAAATTGGTATACAACGAATAATATTGAATCCATAGTATGTAATATTTTGTACTTCTGTAATACTAAAATTACGAGGTCCAATTTGTCAGCCGTCATCGGGTAAAAACGACAAATCAAAGAATTCAACTCTATATATAACTAATATAGGACAATGGTGTGGATTAAAAATTGCACTACTCCAGACCCTTTTGTTTTCCACATAATTAATATTGCCAATAATTAGCAAGTTCCGGGTCTTATCCGATACCGATACCAATAGTATATTCACCTGTTAGCTATTACCTTATCTGTACGTACCGCATTTGACAGGCGCACCACTAAACGGTGTATTTAGGATTTTGCTATATACACGGGTCATAATCAAAGGGCTGACACTACTAAATTCAATCATTGTCAAATTGTTCTCTATTGTAGCTTTATTCAGCAATCAGCAAGACTTTCTAAGATAACTAATACAGGACAATGATGTTGATTAAAAAATACCCCATTCCTGGATAGCCTGGACCTTTTGTTTTCCAAATAATTAATATTTCCAATAATTAAGTTCCAGGTCGACGGGTTCAAACAGAAAGATTTAAAAGCAGAGAAAACTGTGTATCGTATAATCGACATGACTTTATCAGGGTTTTACTAAAATAAGGCTTAGGCATAGTTATATAACTTTAATTCAGTCACGGACCCGCGATATCACGGGTGTGTACTTGTATAATGTAAATATAAAAGACAAAATTTAATCTTTTTAAAAAAGATTGATATTTGCTGTCAAACATAATATATACCGACTAATATTTAAAATTTAAGTAAACTTTTATCAGATATTTTTTCAATGATGCCATTGCTCATGATAAATTTAAAGATTATTTTGTATGAAACAATCTTAATAATCAATTGTCAAAATTGACCTGAAATGAGGTAATAACGCAATCTCAAGTTTCCAAAATATTCTATAGAAACCCAAAAGAAAAATATAGTGGTGCTTTGTTCACCAAAAAAAAAGGTGCCAATATTTTCCATTTTGTTTGAATATTATACTATAGCATTAAAATGTTAAGTTTTTTTTGTGGCCCCCAGAAATGTAAAGTTTTACACAAATTGAGAGATCTATAGTTAAAGGTATGTAATATATATGTTGATAACAATTGGGATTGTCCAATTTCTATTCCTTCTTTAAAATGAAGTTTTCTATGAACTCCTAACGCTTATTTCGGAGAGCATATCTACAACTGTCAAAGCTCTAGCATTAACATAACAATCAAATAATCAAACGACAAATTGGATAACTACAAGATTACTCACGCAAACATAAACATGAAAAACATCAATTAACGACACATTCTTTGGTTCTAGCTTATTAAGTCATGCATGGCTGTGTGAATTACTCAGAGAAAACCATGGTCTAAATTTTAGGGTATCGGACAACTTAAACAAAAGTTCCTGGCTCGATTCCCGTTCCGGGGAGAAAATATCAGGAACTGATACCTTGACACCTTTTGCGAGTATGGTCTTGAGAACGATGATCACCCGTCGGAAAGGGACGATAATTGGCTGACCTGCGTGAATAGAGAGCAACATCTCTTGCATATAAAAGACACCCTTGTAGATTTCAAAAGAAGAGCATGCAAATGCCACTACAAGGCAGAACTCGCACCCGCAAAGTTGAAAGAGATTAATATAAGTCGCTTGGTCCCCAATCCACTATAAATAATATGTCTCAATTAATTACTTACAACAATATCAAAAAAGCAACCCATCGAAATATAACTGAAAATTAAAAAAGACTTGGGATGTATTTGAATTATGAAAACTTTATTTCAATGTATTTGTGTTTATTGTCTTTTAAGCAATACACTGGTTGTGTAATTCACAATCAGTCTGTATAGTCTTTAGTCATTTCCTCAACATACACTTTCCATACTGACATCTATGAGTTCTGTTTATACTTTTCTGCATATTCTGCCGAAGTTGTAACCAACACGTTTGTTTTTTGTATGACCTCTTGGTTGTATTCAAGATATCTTAAAGTCATCAGATAAGTTTCCTGAAACTTCAATGGAAGTAGTTGGAGATTTTTCGTTCTGTTCCATCGCAGAAGCTCAAATTGTAACATTCAAATATACTTGAATATTTTCTTCCTGGAATAAAACATTGTAGTTTGAATCCTGAAAACCCGTCGAATTCCATGTTTTGATCAAATGATCCTTCTTGAGATTGTTCCGAAACTCTGGATGGTCGGTAGTACAATAGACATTATAGCGTTAGTGAATAATCTTTTTGTTTATTAAATGATATCCGTCTGAAGTTTGTGGTATAATGTTATGAACAGACTTAGCATCAAGTCTGTTTATATTTAGAAGTTGATACATAAGTGATAATTATTCTGACATTATGTTTCCTTTTTTGTACTATTACCTCAACACTAACATTTGCGTAACTTTTTCGATGTATATAATTTGCACTATATATATAAATATATATAAGTACGTCTGAGTAAGTGACAACTCTACAACAGACTTATTCACCGGATCACCAGCAATGATGGTGATACATGGCTGTGTACATTAATTATATCAAAACTCGTCTAAACATCAACCCAACAATGTTAGATCTGTAAATTTGCTTTCGCAAATGTTTTGTTCTTCCCTCGCCGGGATTCGAACCCATGCTACTGAGATATCGTGACACCAAATCGTCTGCACTGTAGCCGTTCCGCTAGACCACACGACCACCTGGGCTTCACATAATAAAGCTTTCGGTGGCCGTGTGTTAATCTTAATATTAAAGAAGATTTACTGAGTCTTCTTGAGGACATGAGACAACCCAATTTTATTTTTATTGGGTTTAAGTTAAACAGGCTTGAGGTTTCTATTTTTTCAGGTGTTTGTCTTTTCATAGTTTTCGAATTTTCCCATGGATTTGTCGGTTTCTCTTTCAATAATGAGTTGGATTATTCTTCTGATAACTTCCGCCCTATTTAAATGGGGGAAAACGAGGTTTGATATGATGGAGGAGGTATGGGCGTTTTTGGCAACTTTTGAGTTACCATACTTACATAGGATTAGTTGCGTTGAAGGTGGTACGGTGACCTATAGTTGTTAATTTATATGTCCTTTTGGTCTCTTGTGAAGAGTTGTCTCATTTGAAATCATACTACATCTTTTTTTTTATATTTATATGCTCTTTTATTTACGTTCGTTCGGAGGCAAATGCTTTTCCTTCGTACGTTGATTTGACTTGTCCAATGAAATATATTTGAAATGGTGAGTAATACAACTAGTTGTAATTTATCTAATTCCACCACATGTGCCTGTTTGAAATCATTTGTGTGTGACTATTTAAATCATTATGTTGAATCTTTATGATATTACTTGAACACACCCGCGAAGTCACGGGGAAATAGAGCGTATGTAAACTTTTAAAAACAATATACTGACTGGGGAATTTCAGGAGAGGTATCAAAAGTCAAAGGTACTTAGGGACTGGGCTCATTTTTTTGCCCTCCCCCTATTTTTCAAATACCGATTTTTATACCTTTTGTTTTTCTGTACTCTATGAACATGCATATATACTTTAATTACTATACAGAGAATTTCAGGAGAGGTATCAAAAGTCAAAGGTACTTAGGGACTGGGCACATTTTTTTGCCCTCCCCCTATTTTTCAAATACCGATTTTTATACCTTCTGTTTTCCTGTACTCTATGAACATGCATATATACTTTAATTACTATACAGAAAATTTCAGGAGAGGTATCAAAAGTCAAAGGTACTTAGGGACTGGGCACATTTTTTTGCCCTCCCCCTATTTTTCAAATACCGATTTTTATACCTTCTGTTTTTCTGTACTCTATGAACATGCATATATACTTTAATTACTATACAGAGAATTTCAGGAGAGGTATCAAAAGTCAAAGGTACTTAAGGACTGGGCACATTTTTTTTCCCTCCCCCTATTTTCCAAATACCGATTTTTATACCTTCTGTTTTTCTGTACTCTATGAACATGCATATATACTTTAATTACTATACAGAGAATTTCAGGAGAGGTCTCAAAAGTCAAAGGTATATATATATATATATATATAAACATCAGTGAACGCCATGAATAGTAAAGAGCCCCCCCCCCCCCCAAGATAACCATTGGAAGTTATAGTAAATTATAACAAATACAGTTATTCATAGTAAATGTATGTAAGTTAGGTCCGAGACCACAATTGTCGTCCCTTGATTTTCGTATATAGGGAATATAGTCCCTAGTGTTGACAGTGGCTTACTTGCCAATATTTTTTATACCCCTTCCAAATTTATTTCTCCATGTTTTATGCCTCAAATTGTAAGTAGGGGGTGAAATTACACTGTAAAAAAAGTTGAGTTCAGAATTTTGAAGGAAAGTAGTGATTTGGTCCAGCTGAAAAAGGTTCAAAATTAGCATTACGGAAACTGTCAAAAGATTTCAAGACGCCCTAAACATAAAATTGTTCATATTTTTAGTTAGAGCCGATGAAGTTTTCTATAATTTTGATATAATTTGTCCCAAAAGTAGTACAACACACTGTAAAAATTTCATTGCGAAAGCGCAGGTGGGATTTTTCTAATTTTCATTTATGTTCTAAAAGAAATGCACTACGAATCAATTGTGGTCTCGGACCAGTATACAGAAATATATCCGCAGTGACCGCCGTTGATAGCAGACCATAGGCGGATTCCAGGGGGGGGGGGCTGGGGGCCCTGCCCCCCATTTTGTTGAAAAAAATTTGTTGATTATATGGGGAATCACTGAAGCATGAGAGGACCGCCCCCTTTTTAGATCATTCAGCACCCCCTCCCTTATGAAAAGTTCTTAATCCGCCACTGTAAACTAATTGATATTAAATAGCAAATATTATTCATTTTCGTTTTCCTCCCAAAATAATCCAAACTGAAAGACGTTAAGCAAGGATGATACATGCTAGAACTCAAAATGATAGCAGAAAGCAAATTTATATACTTTATTCATAGTCTTTGTATGTTCAAAGTAAAGAAAAACACAAACCGGAAGTCTAATCTGACTTAAAGTTTTGTCCAATGACGGGAAAATATCCGGACGCATTCATTTTCGTTTTTATAACCCAAACTGAATGATCATAAGAATGGATGACAAATGCGACAATACATGTTACCTATAGGACACAGAGGCATGATGATTAATTTATTGTGGAAGGAGGAGAAGCGACACACAAAATGAGGTCTTCTCGTTTAATAGTATAGATGTTTTGTTTCAATATTTTTTGTTTTTTTGCGTCTACAAATCTAATCGAAATTTTGTATTTAATTTATTCAAATTAGACTTAGCAGGCACGATGCAATGTTTGCAGTTGTTACTACGAATGTTATTTCAACTAATCGGGCGGAGCTTACGTTTTAATTTGCACTAGAACACACCCGCGAAATCGCGGGCATTCAGAGCGTTGTTTAAAGTATGTAAAGTGTTGTTGGAAGAATTTTGTAAAATACAGAATGACTGGAGAATTTCAGCAAAAGTATCATAAGTCATAGGTTATTGGGGACAGGAAAATGTTTTTTACCCTCCACCTTTATTTCCAAAGTTCCCAATTTTTGGTTTTCTATCAATTTCAATATGAACATACATTTAGTATGTTATGAACATTTATTTAAGTAAGGAGCCTGTAATTCAGTGGTTGTCGTTTGTTTATGCGTTACATATTTGTTTTTCGTTCATTTTTTGTACATAAATAAGGCCGCTAGTTTTCTCGTTTGCATTGTTTTACATTGTCTTTTCGGGCCTTTTGAAGCTGAGTATGCGATATGGGCTTTGCTCTTTGTTGAAGGCCGTACGGTGACCCATAGTTGTTAATATCTGTGTCATTTTGGTCTCTTGTGGAGAGTTGTCTTAACATGGCAATCATACCACATCTTCAAGTTTTTTTTATGTAATCAATGAATTTTGTAAAAGATTTAATGACTGGAGAATTTCAGAAAAAGTATCAAAGGTTCACATGAATAATTTTAGCGCTTATCTGTATATTATGAACTTTCATTACTATATAAATAAAGCGTATTTACTTTCAATTCTAAGTTTACTAATCGATCCATGGTGATCATTGATATAGTATACAGACCCTCTCTATTTAATAAACTCTGTGACCGCCGTGGATAGTAAACTTGAAAATGATAGCAGATAAAATTCTGAAAATATACTTTATTCGTAGTATATGTATGTTCAAAGTATACAGAAAAACGCAAACCGGAAGTCTAATCTGACTTAAAATTTCGTACAATGACGGGACAATATCCGGATGCCTTTTTTCTCGTTTTTCTCCTAAAATAACTCAATCTGAATAATCATATGAATGGATGACAAATGCGACTATGCACTGTACCTATAGGACACAGAGGTGTGTTGATTAATTTATTCTGGAAAGAAGAGAAGCGACACCAAAAATGAGGTCTTCTCGTTTAATAGTATAGATAAGGACAGTCAATTTGAAGATGTTTGTGATAAGGATGATTGCCGTTATAATTATTATTGATTTCTAATCACCTATCAGTGTCACCGAACTAATATACAAAAAAACTGAATGTGAGATATGGGACGAATAACTGGACACGTCATTAATGAATTCATCCCGAAACACATGTCTATAGATGGACTAGTCTATGATGAGCAAACCGATTAAACCCCGCCAAATCAAGTGAAATAAAGCTAGTAATAAAGGCTGCGTGTTCCTCCCTCTTACAATTACTTGTTTATTTGCTCGCCGTTTCAATACCGTATAACTCGTCTTTCATTCAATTTATCTGGAAATACTTGTACCAAGACCGGAATATGACGGTTGATATCCATTTGGTTTGGTATTGCTAATATTTATGTTGTTATTTAAGGTGATAATTCATTTCATAATCTATCAATAAAAATTGAAGGTCTTTTCTTCGGGTTATAACAAATCTAATTAAGATTTCATGATTTTAGAGGTACTTTTGTAGATGGCATTTCTATATGAAATATCTATATCTATTCGTAAGGTCAACTCATATATATTTTTGCAATAATCAAATTGATATATATTCTGAGTCACACACATCATTTTTAAAGGCTGAATTTGACGTCAGAAATAAATTATTATAGGTAGAAATTGTTAAATTAATGAAAGTTCGATAATTGAAAATGTAGATTGACGTAATTAACACTACGAGGACATACGTTGACCTTAGGAAGGTGTTCAACGTTAAGGTTTGAATCTTCATAGTACTTTGAACTTGCTTATTCTTCAGATATTGCTATCTTGTTGTCTTGGAATGCTTGTAATGTGAAGAATCTTATGATGATAAACATTTCAACATGTTCAACAGTTGTCTAAATACTTAAACAGTAAAGTAACAGCTCATAGTCGATGTGTGTACGATGGCCTTTTCTTGATTACGCTAAAGGGAAATCAATTGACAATTATAAATCGAAAATAAACTGACATGAACTAAAACTCCATGGCTCAAAATGAAAAAGACAAACAGACAAACAAAAGTACACATGACACAACATTGAAAACTTAAGAATAAGCAACACGAACGACAATGTTTACTTTATTTTTTGTCTAGCTTGTATATTTAAGAAAACAATACATTATAAATTGTGTCAATACAAAAGCACCTGTTTCTGCAATAATGAATCCTCGACAATGAGCAACCCACTAACACCGACATTAATTCAGTGTTATAAAATGAAAATAATTCCAAAAATATTTGGTGCATCCCATGGACTTATCGTTTTTATTTGTCTTTACATTGAACACTCAAACCCAATACCCTGAAAACCAAAAATGTTTTATGCGAGGTAACCTGCGAAGCTATATGATCAAGAGAATGTTCATTTTTTCAAAAGGAATCAAAACATTAGTAAAGTTTAAGCTATCATTTTTGTAATGTAAAACTTTAAAATTTGAAATCATAATTCACTGGTTAGTAAATATTTGAGCATTCCAGACTAAAAATTAACTATAGATAAAGGAAACAGTAGCATAACGCTGTTCAAAGTTCATCAATCGATAGAAGAGATACACATCTGGTTACAAACTAAAACCAGGAAACACCTCAACTATAAGAGAAAAAATTGACTAAAGAAACAATGAAGTCACCTACGCCCATATCTTTAGACAATGAGAACTAAAACAAACAATGTACTATCAATCACAGAAAAAAAAATCAGCTTCAAAGATATTTGAAAAGAAAACAGAAGAAACTTAATATGACAATGACCAACATTCATTTATAAAGGACTAAAAGAAGTAAGTGACATGTCAGCTCTAGGCCTCAATGAAACTGATCGAAAGATAATGTCTTCATCGTATCACATTCAAGCTCTTCGATCCGTTGAGAGGTGCAGTGTCATGCCATCAAAAATTATATTAGAAGAACATAAAAACTGTTTATTTGTAATCGTTTAACATATTTAGCGTGACTTAATATCGAGGGTACCGATTTTTCGTGCTTGTGGATTTAGTTAGGAGGTTATTGTACGAACGAACATTTCCGATGAAATCCCTTATTTGACATGTCTTGTTTAACTGTTTTACTCCTAGATCATTGTATAAATGAGAGTATCTATTTCTTTAAGTTGTGAAAATGGAACACCTATATAAACGTCATTCGCCTTTTAATGACAATAAGAAAAAACATGAATTAGGAATTCATTTCTTACAAATTGTAATGAGATACATTGGTGGATAATGATATGTTCATTTTTATGTGTCAACTCGAAGGCTTTTTTTTTATTCCGATTGTGTCATTTTTCCAGTTTCATTATGTTTGTAAGCATTTAAATGTTGTTTTATCATCTTTACTGTCAATTGTAATCATCTTTCGTTGACCATTTTAAAATTAAGTCTCAGGATAACAACGTACAAATTGTTAAATTGATAATTTACTCTTCAGTTTCTTTCATTTTTAATTGTTTCATATAAATTTATAGTTACTTGTGGTCAGTAGATGAACTAATAGTTACCATCCAGACCATCAAGATTTTTAAATATAACTTACATGATAGTGTTTAACTTATGCATATACCAAAATATAAAATAAAACATTTTCGCTTGAAAAACCAACATGTATTCCGAGAGTAGAATAATTATTCAATGAAATAATTTATACTTGAACATAACAAAATGGAATGACTAGATTGTTTATGATATATCAGTCATATGTTTGCATTGAATATGTAAATGTGTAATAATAGGTCAATGTCCCGTGAAAAAAACAATATTAGGTCAATATCAGAAAAAGATAATTTTTTTTTGGATTCGGCACAAAACTGATGAATGGCTGGGTAAATTAAACCTCGCCTTTCTCCAATTTCTCAGCCTCATACAAAAACATTTACATTTTCTTGACATTGATCTAATATTGGTTTTATACATCAACTTAAATTAATTCACTGATAGCTATTTAAATTGTAAATTTATTTGTTCATACTTATTATTATCCCTTAATGAACCTATGATTGTAGAAAAAGTGATCGATGATGAAAATAACATTCCACAAGATATAGCTGTAATACTATATTTAGGAAATAAACACAACTAGATGCAGTATAAATTCTATGGTGCGATTATGCAGTTGTAAACCTGAATTCTACTGGCTGCCTTGCCATCTGCTAAATAACCATGTTCGCCGTACACAACCCAAACAAATTTGTCCCAATAGAAGAAACCTTCTTACAAAACATGTGCCTGTAGCCAATCAGAAATCGCGTTGTAATATGTTGACCTTTAACCTATAACTATTGACCTGAAATCATGTGTGCTATAAAAAGAACAAAGTAAGGTACACGCTGTCTTGTGATAACCTTCGTGTATTGCCCTACATAAGGCCAGTTGACCTGTCCGCTTGTTGAAATTTCCACTGGTTGACATTTTTACATGCATTACGCAATCAATGGCTTTATCAATCTAGAGAAATTCAAATAACATATATTTATTATACATCTCTGTATTATATTAAACAAACTTAACAGTAATAACAGATTTTAAAAAAAAAATTTTCGTCCGGAAAACCCTTAAAATATAAATAGGAAAAAAAATATAAGATGGAATGAAATAAAGTGAAATGCTCCCGATCACATTAAACCAAACGGTAAATACAAATATGTTCAAAAACTATCAGAACTGTTCTTCTTATAAAAATGAAGTCATTATTTTTTATAAACAATAGTTACGGAACAGTTGTTGAAAACTTGTGGACAAAGTGTAGTACGATTTATGTTTACGGTAGTTTGAGTAAAATCGTTAAACAGTTCATTTAGATTAACACCTTGCAATGATTAATTAAATGACTGTGTGCTGTTTCCTTGTTGGGTTGTACTTAAAGTTTTGGCTTAAACGTATTGCATGGCAAAGGTCCAGTAAATGACAACGGCGGCGCTTTGTGTTCCTTAGCAGATGTATAGAGTCTTTTGTCCAACGTTATAAGTAACGGAACTACGTTCTGTGCTCATAAGTTTGGTGCTGGCTGTTGTAATATTCGGTAGAGGAAGAAATGTAGAAGAAAGACCAATTGCTAAAGTTTTAGGAAGCACTGTACAGCCCGTAACAGAGTAGTGATCGAATTCGCGTTTCTTTACCGTCAGAATAAGTTACGTTATCGACAAACTTATTTCAAAAGTGATATAATTTTATTTTCTTCATCGACAAAATATTTCATGTCCAACGTGTAAGTTTTCATTGTTTAAGTCGAAGTTTTTTTTAACACAGTAAAACATTTTTTATAATCAACCTCTGTCTTTGGCATTTTCATTTGAACGGTAAAGGATCAAATACGGGATCTCCGAAATTTCTATCATTTGTTACGAGGAAATCATTATTAATTTGGACTTTGATGGTAGCCAATGACCAATATTTTGACTCTAGATTTGTAATATCTTTTATCATATACAGAGACCAAACTTCACTACAGTAAAGAAGTATAGGTTTAACACAAGCATCAAAAAGCTTTAAGTGAGGTAATACATTGATATCTTCAGAAAATAACAGTTACATGAACTCGTCGATTAGTGCAATGAAGACACTTTTAAAGATTGAGATTGTTGGTATATTCTTTACACCTTCGACGTATTAAAATCATTTCAGTGTTTATTTAAAGTTAAATTTATTTTCAAATCTCTTCTGTTTAAAATTGTCTAAACTTCCGTTTAAGATTTCTGTGGTAAACTATCTATTCTATAGTTAGGACCATTTTATATATGACACCAGAGACAAACAGGGACAAAATATGAAAATGAAAAGATATGAATTAAGTGTTAGCATGTTCAGGGAGATGGCACTCAATTTACCAAAAAATAATTGATGTTTTAAGGAACTGTAGAGGTCTCCACAGGTTTTCAACAAGGGTAGAATTCAAAACCTTGAATATGAAAGCCTCGAAATCCATGATACTTTTTCTGTGCGGTAGATATATCTACAAAATCCAATCATGTACACCACATATAATACATGTATATTCATACATGTATATTTATATATCGGGAATTTATTTTTGTTTCCAAACAGAATAGACAACTTTCGAGTTCGATGCATTTCCGTCAAAAACTCTGGTTTTTGTGAACGTCATTTGTGCGTTTAGGGGCGTCGTCACTTCCGTTCCAACGTTGAGCGAGTGGTTGGAAAACTATAATTCTATATTGTACGAATTATTCGGCAAATTGAATTCTCAAAATTGACAATCAGCATTGCTGTCATTAGGGAATTGTCATTAAGTACCTACAGAACAACCATTATTTCTTGTTTATCCTGCACAATGACTTTCACTAAGACGCTTGATGAACGTAAATAGTGCAGGGATACAGGCGCCCCACTCTATCTGGTAAATGACGTCATAAAGGCGCGTATAATTGACGAGTTTTTTTCCGGTGACGGATGAACTCGAAAGTGGTCTATTATAAGGTTATGTATAAGTTCAATGCACAATTGTAAATTGTCTTCCTAAAGACAAGCAAAAATAAATGGCACAAGTTCACGTAGTCATAAAAAAAGGCGTATAATTTACGTTATCGAACAAAAAATCAGAAATACGGAATATTATATGTGAATGGTTAGGAAATCCGTTTCCCCTTCATGTTTTTAAAAGTAAAAAAAAAATGTTTTCCCTGATACAAACGTTTTAAGAACAAGCTTTGTGTAACCAATAGACAAATTCGACTGGATATAAGGAAGTTAATATGTTTACTCTGATTTGAAATTTTCTTTTAGAACTTTTTTTAGTAATTGAGAATCTATGTTGTTTATGGGTAAAAGGTGAAATGTTGCATGATCCCTAAAATGACAGCAAGCGCAGTTTTCCGGACGCTTTTCATTTGGACACGGCAAAAACTGTCAGGTCCTGGCCATGGTATTTTTTGGAGAATTTTTTTTACTGATTTTTACTAAAAAAGATATTCTCTGTGTGTGCCATTTTGTTTCATATTATTAGAATTATTTTCAGTATTATCGGTATTAAACTTGATTATCGACACATGAAAGTTTGTCAGCATTGTCAATCTTTTTAACGTTAAAGTACCAATTGTTCGGTCACTACTCAATTAAGTTTGTCGATAAATTAGCTAATTTTGACGGTAAAGAAACATCAATTCGATCACTTCTCTGTTACGAGCTGTACAACTTGAGCTTGGTAAAGCACGAATATTTGATGATGTGTCACCAGCAGTTAACGCTATTGCTTTAGAAGGTTCAGTGATGCGTTCTGTTAACGTCTGTCCCATACGTATCTTATCATCATTATCAACCCGCTGATACAAAGAAAGAGATGCTACTGACGTATGTCCAGTTACGGCCATGATCTGTGCATTGCAATATGTTCAACAATTTTCGACACCGTCTAAACAATGATGTTAGTTGGGTTAAAGCATGATGACTTATAATATTACCAAACAGCTTTAAATAATTAAATAAATTAACAGTGATATAACATTTTTCATTTTTATTTCTATTGATCAATTATCAGTACTTTGAGACTGACATAATTCATACCATACGATAATAATTGTTTTGTTGATTATTTCCAAATGAGTACGTAACTAATGTTCTGGCTTCCTCTGGCAACGTTATCTTTTTTAATTTGTCACATTAGATTATATAGGTTCAGAAGTGTTCAAACATTCATACATTCTTGGACTTTAAAGTTTTGGGTTCCATGTGAAGATATATCCAGACAGTTCATAAAACGTACATAATATATTAAGAAAATTTTCATTTTATAGCACTGGATCAATCCTGGTGTTTGGGGTCTGCTCGTTCCCGAGTATATAATTGTAGATGCTTCTGTATAGACGCAATTTATAACGCTTCTTTTCATAAATGTTATAGCCAACTAAAAATGAAGACAACAATAGTAGACATCTCTTTGACAGTAATAAAGCGATTGAGAGAAACCAAATCTGGATACCAAACCAAAACCGGTCAAAACACATCATATGTTAGAGAGAAAAACGTAACAACAAAAATACTGAAGAACACCAAAAACTAAACACCAAAACATATAGATAAGGACTATTTGATTATGTTGAAAACAATTGCCATATACCTGGCATAGTATCAAATCAACATTGTGATTGAACATTAAGCCCATAATGCTTGCAAGGTGTAATACATTTCTTGACTTTAACTGTTTGACCTTAAGCGATGTCCAGACTAGTTTATCGTACAAACATGGATTAAAAACTGTTGGTCAATATCTAAAGTATTAGACTACTATTGAACATGTTGATATGATTATCTTATTTCAGATTCGTCATATTACAACCATTCCAAGGCAACCAACAACAAATATCATAAGTATAGCCAAGTTGAAAATACTATCATGGAGATTTACACATATATGTCTAACAGATTATTAAGGTATATGTCCTCATGGTGTTAAAGACGTCAATCAAACTTTCATTTATCAAATTTTAATTAATCTAACAATTTCTACCAATATTGTTTTTTCTTGCAATTGCGCAAAGGTTAGTGTTGATGTAATATTACAAAAACAAAATATCAATATGATTATCACTTATCCATCATATTATGTATATAAACAAAGCTGATGTTGTGTCTAGTCAACATATTATACAAAAGTCTTCAAACGTATTCATCATTTAACATGTTTAATGCACATTAAGTAAAAATTTAATTACGCTACAATGTCTATTGTACTTCCTTCTATCCAGAATTTTGGAATAATTTCAAGAAGCGAGGACACATTTGACCAGAAGATGAAATTCAACGGAGGTTCAGTACACGAATTGAGATTTTGTCTTCCAGAAAGAGAATATATCAGTACATTTGAATTTGACAATTTGAACTTCTGCGATGAAACAGAACGTGAAAGCTTTAACTACTTTCACTGAAAATGCAAGAAAATCTCTGATGAATTTGAAGTCATTTAGATACACACAAGGGTTCAGAAAAAAGGCAGAACAGTTGGTTACACCTATGGCAGAATATACAGAATGGTATAAAGAATAAATCATTTATGTCAGCATGGAAAGTGATCGTGTAGTAAATCACTTTATAGATGTGATTAAAGACTATTATATATAATGACTGATTGTAAATTACTCTGGATGCAATTTGATTTTTAAAAATTTAATTCTGGTTCTTACATGCAACATGTACAACAACTCATTGCTTAGATGAAAATAAATATAAATTCCTTGAAATACGGTGTTCATAATTAAAATGCATTCCCATGTTATTGTGTTTGGTTGCTTTTACATATTGTTGAAAGTAATAACAAAGCCTTGCCTGACAAAGAATACTAGAACCATACTAGTCTTGTCATTTTTCATATACCTGACCAAAGTCAGGAGACTGAATGCTAGTGGTTGTTAGTTGATGTCTGTCATATTTGTATAATGTATCAATTGTTCTGTAGTAACTAGAATTCTTGTTTGAAGTTTAATGTTCACGTCAAATCATCAGAGAGCTACCGATGCGGTATTTATTTGTCTTATTATTGAAGTCGAAAGATCACCTATAATTATTTTGTTCTTCATCCTCTTAACTCTGGCGAATAGTTGTTTAATAAAATCATACAAAACACATATAACCTCCGAAAATGGCGTTAGGAGTATATAGAGAGCTTCATTTTAAAGAATTGATTAGAGCTGGTATATCCAGCATATGTATGCCTTTTCATTTTATGTTTCTTTCTGTCATATGCACTGGACCTAGTTTATGAGTCAATTCTTATATTTAAATACTATCCGAAAATGGCGTTAGGAGTTTGTAGAAGATTTACTATTTTAAAAGGTGGGATATCCGTTTTCAGGATGTGACTTGACTGAGGACAGGCACATATAAAACGGCAATTTAAACATATTTATCAGACCTCAAATCTCCCCAAAGATGTGTAAGTGATATCACAATATCAGATCTTTTTAATATAAAACAGTAGCAAACAATGTGTACCAGGCACAAACACAGTTATTTGTAATTCTTAGCAATAAAGCATGGTACTCTCGTTCAACCGTTGCCTAGGTTTGATCTTATATTTTTCGACAAAATGCGACTTTAAAGGTATTTGTTCCATAGTGTCAATGTCAAACGTTCGCCCTGTTTTCCATTAGAATGGCAGCCATTTTGTCACTTCTAAATATTGTTTGTACATCTAATCATAACAGGTAACATTTCCGTAAAGATTCATCAAGTTGGTTTTTCTAATAAAAGATTTAGAATTCATATTTTTTTCTCTCGCATTTTAGAAGTTTCCATGGCAACATCAGCCATCTTGACAATGCAAATCTGCACACGGTTGTTTTGTTATGGTATAGTTCCATAATAATTGCTTCATACAATTTTAAGATATAAGATAGACAGAAAAAAGTGGTGGAATAACAATATGTACTCCATTGACGGTGCAAAGATTGTTATAAAAGAAGGACGAAAGATATCAGAGGGACAGTCAAACTCATAAATCGAAAATAAACTGACAACGCCATGACTAAAAATGAAAAAAGACAACTAGACAAACAATAGTACACATGACACAACATAGAAAACTAAAAAATAAGCAAAACGAACCCCACAAAAACTAGGGGTGATCTCAGGTGCTCCGGAAGGGTAAGCAGATCCTGATCCATATGTGGCACCCGTCGTGTTATAAAGATACATAAGCTTTAGTTGAAAAAGTCTAGCGTTTGATTATAATGGTCTTTATGGACTTTTTCCCTTAATGAATGTGCCTGGACTATATTTTTAGAATCTTTTTCTATCATGAAAATATAATGAAAGACAGGCTATATGATATTTAAACGGAAACCAAAAGACACACATATCATGGTCTTGAGGAAACGACGATAGTCCGTCGAAAGGGGACTACAAATGGCTGACCCGTGTTAAGAGAGAGCCATATCTCTTGCACGTTAAATACACTCTTGTAGATTTCGAAAAAGAGCAGGATAATGCCACTACAAGGCAGCACTCGCACCCGCAAAGTGGAAAGGGGTTAATATAAGTTGCAGAACTTGTTTCCCCCATCCACTATAAATAAATATATTCAAACTGAACTAAACTACACTAAACTAAACTAAACTAAACACACATATCCGTTATACATCTAGAAAAGAGCATATAGCCTTCCACAATATTAAAATATACATCGTTTCAAGTCCGAAAATTTGTTGAACAAAATTGAATAAAACTGTAACCTTAATTTGAAGACGTCCCTGAAGTCATGAATCAAACATAATACATATTTTAAACTTAAGATAAAACAAACAAAAACTCGGAACAGGCTTGTTTTGAATTTGAGCGTTCCTTAAGTAGATTGTTCTACCTAATTATGTTAAGTTATTTTCTTTCAGAACGATAGGTCATACGTTCGAAGAATCAGCCGACCGTGCGACGGCTGTAGAGTCAGTCAGGTTCGTTAAGCACCACCATCATCACCGGGCGATACTATTTTTCAATGAAATATGCTCTAAGGCATATAATAATGACCTGTGTGAAGTATAATCTGCATCTATGATAGATGTTAAAAAAAAACGTTATTTCCCGCATCTTAATTTTTAAAAATTTGAAAAAATAATTACTATTCCGCGATAGAAATTTTATTACAAATAGAAAAAGACAACAACATAGTTCCCCCTTTCCATACACTAAGTTGAAACAATATCTTACTTATAAAGTGTATTGTATTTTTCATACAACGTTATCGGATGGTAATAATTCATTCGTGTCTTACTTCATGCAGTTACAGTAATATTTTTTTCTTTGTGTATGGAGAATAATGTCTAAGCTTTATATCAAGATAAATTAGTAAGTTTTATTTTCACATACTATATGATCCGTAGGGCGTATTAAAACCTGAACGCATTAGAAAAGAATATTCCACTTTAGTGTGGTGTGTAAAATAGGATGCTAAATTTGGCAAATCTTTAAAAAAAAATAATTGACGGTATGTAAGTCAGACTGCATATTCTAAGGTTTTTCTTGTCGTAGAACACACCTCGGGTTGTCAGGATTTCCGATGTTGGTGGGGAATCTATCTCCAGGTTTTTGTCATTGCAGTAATCGATGCTTTTGTCTTGATAATTTATAAAGTACCTTTCGTAAATGTCAAAGCCAGTTAAGAAAATTAGGTCGACATAGTGATTGGTTATATAACTCATAACTCGTGAAGGTTGTATTGCTTTATCTAAGTACTAAAGAAAGGCATGGTATTTTTTTTTATACCAAAAGGACACTTTGCGCGTCGAATATAACAAATATGGCACATAAATAAAATAGTAATTTACATTTTTGATGAATATTAATCCAGACAATCTCATCGGACTAAGAAGTACATGTTCAACATCGATATCTAAAATATTCAAAGGATTATCGTATATCAGATTTTTCATATTACAATTATTCTAAGATCACCAAAAAGCATTATCTTAAGTATATTCGAGTTGAAAATACTATGAAGAATTAAATCGATTTTTTTAACAAATTTTAAAGTTCACATATGTGTTGACGATGATAATGACGTCAAAAAATACTTTCAATTTACAAACTATAATTTTGTCAATTTCTACCTATTTCAATTCATTTCTGACGACAAATTTAGCCTTGCAAGACATGGTTAATGCCACCATCGTCGATGCAGGGGCTTGAAGTAAAAAATCTTTATTTGAATTTTAAATGCCACCATCGTCGATGCAGGTGATTGAAGTAAAAAATGTTTATTTGAATTTTTATTAACATAAAGGAAAGACCTTCAAATTTAAAAGGATGAATTATGCTATCAGATTATTACATGGCATTTTTCATATCGCCGCATGGCTCGAGGGCTCATATTGACCGAGGGCTGATAATACATGCGATATGAAAAATGACATGTTATGATCTTTTTATGATATGCTTCAACAATGGAGAAAAATAAAGATTAATTTATAAATCCGTTTACGTGATTCTCAAATAGAAGTTAAAAGAGAAAAAAGTTTACGGACGTCGGACCCCAAATGTAGTAAGTTCGATAAAAGATCTTTCTAGCATATGCCTCAACAGTGATGAAAAACAGCAGTATGATCTATTTTAATATGGAAGATAAAGAAAATGATTTAACAATATTCATTATTAACACTGTTAGGAAAAGTCAACATCTTTAAAGTAACTTTCTAAATTATGTTTCAAACTTTTAAAAATGCAATTATTTTATCATTTGTTTGTTTGTTTGATTTTTTTTTTCATTTTACACAACATAATTTCCAGTATACAAAAAAATGTTTCGTACCCTACTTTGTAATGTTTTTCACTGACAACGTACCATTGAGGTGTATTTTCCGGAATTTGCCGAGTATCGCCGGAATGCTAAGTGATAACGTTACGGAAAGGCATGTGATAATTATCGAAGCATTTTATCAATTTTTCATATCAGCCCGCTAAACATCATTTCGGGAAAATATGGAATTCACGTTAATTTAATGCTATTATCATACAGTGAAAATTATATGTTATTTCTCTAAGTATATGATAATGATAATTATAATAGAAAGTATTCACATTGAACGGATTAAGGTTCCATTTTGAGATCAGACAGCGCTAGGACTCAAAAATTACAAAAGGTACTCTAAGGGATCAAAATCGTAACAATGTTTTGTGTTTTCTAGACGTTGTCCTATGTAACGAACATGACCTAGAGATATAAGCTATTTCTGATTTTTTTCCGATTGAGTCCAGATTGTATTCAGATCGTGACGAAAACTATCAATACGAAATTCGACAAAAAAAAAACCACGTCAGAGTCCCAAAATTTTCAGAACACGATACGACTAGTTTCTGACAAAGCCGGTTACAATGTTGTTCAACAGACAATACCTGATCACCCCCAATATGGCGAGGCGTAGACTCCCAGATGCTTTGATTTCTACAAATTCTGCTGAGCTGCTCACAGCTGGAGTATCGGGAATTCTGCCTGGACCATGAGAAAACTGGCATAAGGCGACAGTTTTAACAGAATACAGTTGGCAGTAGAACCATGTCATTGTTCGTCCCTCAGGTCTGCCAAGCAAAAAAGAGGGACGAAAGATACCAGAGGGACAGTCAAACTCATAAATCGAAAATAAGCTGACAACGCCGTGGCTAAAATTAAGAGCATAAGTAAATAACTTCTTTTTTTTAACACTCTTATTGATTCTTTATTGCAAATATTTCTGTTTAACAATTAATCTTGGTGTACAGCATTTCAACAAGTTTCCCTATCTAATTACCACTGAATATCCAGGGAGAATATTCAGTAAAATTAACGAATAAAATACATTTGTTTAATGTTTAATCTGAATACACTAAACTATTACATGTATTATAGTTGTTACAAATAGTCTTTGCTACTTCACAAAATGTTTTTATCGGATATTTAATTTATAAACCATATCTGCACAATATTTTATTACGGACATTGATCATTTATCCGGAATGACTTTGGGGGTTCTTTAATTACCTAATCAGAAACGAATTGCGGTCAGTGACCTCGCTCGACTTTTCTTATCCTCGTGTTTGGATGTTATATTTTTTTTTAAACTTTCTGAAGACTGCGGTATTTTTTTTACCAGACCTTTTTTTTAACATAATTAAGGCAACAGTAGTATACCACTGTTCGAATGTCATTAATCGATTGAGATAAAAAAAAAAAGATCCGGTTTACAAATGAATATCAGCTGAAGGACGCCTCCGGGTGCGGGAATTTCTCGCTACATTGAAGACCTGTTGGTGACCCTCTGCTGTTGTTTTTTATTTGGGCGGGTTGTTGTCTCTTTGACACATTCCCCATTTCCATTCTCAATCTTATCAATGATAACAAAGTTCAAAGTCGGATAAAACACATCTTTTTTGCGTAAATGTTAGTGCTGATGTAATATGCAAACCATGAAACATAATGTCAATATAATTATCACTTATATACCAAATTAGGTATATAAAACAAAGCTACTGATTCGACAAGCCAACACAGTATATCTCATCTCTCAGACGATTTCCTCATTTAAAATACAGAAAGCTGTTTACTTAAGCTACAATGTCTATAGTTATTCCGTCGATCCAAAGTTTTGGGACATGCTCAAGAAACGAAGGAATATTGGATCAACAGAGTGAATCTGATGGATTATCAGGATCAAAATTGAGCTTTTTCATTCCGAAAAAAGAATATACTAGTGTAATTTACTCAGACATTTTGAGTTTCTACACTGAAATCAAACTAAACAGCCCGAACTACTTCCACTGAATTTGAAGGAAAAAAACAGCACTACGGATGTTCTTGATCAATGCCTCATTATCCACAAATACATTTTGTAACTGCTGATTACATTTCTGAATCACGTTCTCCTTATGAATATTGAAATAAATTCAACAATGTACAGTCATTATAGACGAGTCTGCATCACTATACATTCCAAAACGCATTGATGATTGTGGCGTGATAGGCTAGATGACGTTTATGTATATGGAAGTTTGGTAATGGATTGTCATTTCACAGCCTCCTGACCGTGGTCCTGATCATTCTCATTCTCATCCGTTTAGTCTTTATGGGACTCATCGACTCATCTATTCACGAGAGCCGGTTGGAGACCAATAGGGTTGCCTCCTGCTTAATCAATGTTTCTTATAAATAACATAGTATTAAACGATCACCAAGTACCCGCAAGGCACCGAACCGACCTTGTGATATATTTTGGGCCTTTCCAAGGAATTTAACATTTCCAGACTTCCACAGAACATATAGAACAGTCTAAAAATAAAAACATTGATATCACTTTGGAATGTGTTCTTGTAGTAAATGATTTTTTGTATATGTGATCAAAGATTATCATATAGAAATGACTGATTGTTTATTTCTTTGTATTTATTTTTTTCATTCTTAATCTTAAGTCTTGTAAAGACCAATTAGCAGTTAGATGAGAATAAACACAAATAGTTTAAAATAATGTGTCCCTGATTCAAAGGAATGCCCAAGATTTTGTCTTGCCTTATATTTCGTATAATTTTTTCTTGATAATGTTGCAGTAGTGTAACAGAGATTTGCCCAATAAACTAGGCTAGCACTTAGATTGTCGTAGAGGTTAGCAGTTTGACACCCTGTTTATATAGTACAACATGTTAGTTTCATTTTTGAAATTCACCCAAAGTGTGAGCGTGGAACAGAAATTTGGTAAACTTGGTCTATCCCGACTCGCAGTGATATTCTTCCCAAAGTGGGACTTATATGAGGCTATGGGCAATGTACAATTACGCAGACAAGTTGGTCAAAACTGGAACGTTAAATCTAATATATCATGTAAATAAAGTACAAGGTTTTTAGCACGCTCAGAAACCAGTGCAATAACTTTTTAATGAATCCGTTGGTGTAGTGTTGCAAATATTTTTTTTTTTCTCTATCCAATTTATTCCGGACGGCCTCTTGTACAGAACTAACCTTTAGTATATATTGGTTATTTGTACCAGTACTGAACATGCACAACATATTTGCAACATGACTTTAAGCAACCAACAATCAATCCCTCTAAATTGAGTCAGTACTACGATTGTCATTTACCAAACGTTTGAAGAGATTCAACAAATCACTAGTCAGTATACATGTACACAAAAAAATTGCTGTAGTTTATGTTATTATTTCTCAATTATAATTGTGTGTCGGTCGGGTCTTGTTTTAGTTGTGATCAAAGTAGTAGGTAAGAATTATTTGGTTAGATGCGTCTGAAAGACACAAAATAACAAAAGATATACATAGTATTTTTCTTGAAAAAGTCAGAACGAAAAATGTCGCCTCTAATAAATACACAAATACAAGTAATATAGCATTTAAAAAGTCGATATGTATTGATTTATGATTTATATTAATCGTGAAGCATGTTTATGAGAAGGGGTATATGTACACTTAGTTCTATAATTAGATCAATATTGTTTCGACAGTGCATACTAAGATCAGCCAGATTTTGGTTGTTTTTTTACTAATAACAAAGAACTAGAGAGTTTAGTACATACATTATAAAGCTTGCGAATGACAATTTAAAATGTTTTGTAATTCGTTATAACGTGTAATTGTTTTTAAAGATCACCAGTTTTGAAAATAAATATATGTATATTATCAAATTTAGTGTCATGGTTTTGTTATGGTTTATTTTATATTCTGTATTGTTTTGTTTGTAGTTCACCTACTACTATGTATATCAAACATATGTAATACATTAAGAGAGGGACTCCAAACTAAATTAAAAAGTTAGAAGGTTCATAAACGACTAAATTGATACAAGATTCGGTGATATTAGGTTTACTTGGAAACGACAAAGTTCTTATGAAATGACAGGCAGGAATGTAACTTATTTTCTTTCATAATGAAATTATTTCAATACGCTTTAGTCTATATCCTCACTGAATCATGAACTAAACGACAACATGGTTAGAAGAATCATTTGAATCATATTTGTGGCAGAAACGGCATAGTCATTATGTAATAAGCTATAGTAATACTGAAAACTTTCATTTTAGATTGAAGTTCTGCTGTCAATATTGTTAAAAAAGAAAAAAAATGTTTTCAAGTCTAAGGCACATCTCGCTTTACCAAGAGGAACGATTTTCTTTGGTAAAACTAAAATATATTAAAGAAGCAATCATAAAAATGATAAAACTGTCCAATTTTCACAGAATCTAGTAATTTAAAGAGCTAAAGATCTCCGTTTCGCCTTCTTCAACAACAATTAAATCCAATAGGTTAAAATGTATATGTAACTATATAAGGTCAAAACGAGACAAAATGCAAAAAATGCACACAAAAACAATCACATCCTCTCATATGTCTTTATGTGGACTTCCCCTTTTTTAATTACCATGTATTTAGTTTTTCAGTTTGTTTTTTTTAGGTAAGAAGTATTAATTGATATTTACAAAAAAGGTAGGCAAAGGAGATGACATTACCATACCTGCGACTAATATTTTTTCTTCTTCAGCTAATGATGGTTTAAAAAAAGATATACGATTAAGACAAAATATCAGAATTGAGAAGAAGAAAGCACCCTTTTTTATAATACAGACATTGATAATATTGCAGATAAAATATACTCAAAAGATTAAAATCTTATCTTGGCACTTCAAATTTGGTGATCTAATCAATTATATTGTTATAATCTAAATGTATACACATCACTACAAAAGTCAAAAAGTCTGAAAAGACCAGTTTTTGTCTGAATTTGCATGAATTTTTACTCGACATTCTTGATTTGTCTTAATAATTTAAAAAAAATCTTGACATTGTATGAATTTGTCTCAAAAGGTTCTTGATTTTTCTTGACAAGTGTCTTGACAGTATGAACATTGTCTTAAAATTTCTCGACACTTCCTGCATCATCTGATAAGAGTCTGGATTAGTCTCGACCAATTCTTGACTGTCTTAAATTTGTCTCGATCTGTCTTGACATATTCTTTACATTCTTAATAATGTCTCGATCTGTCTTGACACATTCTTGACAATCTTAATAATGTCTGAATATGTCTTGACATATTCTTGACATTCTAAATACTGTCTGAATATGTCTCGACACATTCTTGACAGTCTTAAATATGTCTTGACACTATCTCAACAGTATAAATTTCGCTTAAAAATGTGAACAGACTTATTCTGCACTGTTTGTGACATTCTTTTGCTGTTATATACTTATTATGGCTAAACTAAACTTTGAAGAATCAAGGATTAATTTTGTGTAGTAAGATACCCTTTTGGTGCAACTAAGTTGGAATACCCTGAATATCCCCCATGTACTTTGATTTTGATTAATTTTTATTAAACGTTTAATTAATTGTTTTCACTTGGAATATAAGTTGAATTTGCTGACAAACAGCATTTAGATTTTTGCCATTCGCAAAACTGCCAGTCAAATTTGCTTTACTAAAATAGGTGTCTATAAGGCAGTTTTAAAATGTGACCATGCGTCTCTTTTGGACCCCAAAATTCATTTTTTGGGTTTGTGTGGCTGAAATAAGGGGGGGGGGGCTTTCGTGAAGGTCAAATACTTAGTTCCCATCTTGATTCAAAAACTTTGTTCATTTTTTAGGACAACCAAAAAAACATTTTTTATATTTCAATTTGAGTGTTGAATTTTATAAATTTTTAACAAAAATAAATATTTTTGATAACTGACCTTCCGAAAAAGAAAAAAATGTTAAGATCTATATTATGCATGTTTGTTTGGGATCAATTTCATAAGACCAATGATTTCTATAGAAAATGGACCCATTATAAATACATTTTTTATTATTCCTGGGGTAGATAATACTTTTCTTTTAATCTTTGGGAAATATTCAATTTTCAATTCATTTTTTTTCTTCAAAATGATGATTTTCATTTTCGTCTATGAACAAACTTTTTAAATTGTAGTGGCATGGTCGGTCAATTGATAATTGGTATGGCTTATTACAGGTAAAGCAGTAATTTCTATTTGACAGTTGCGTGTATTCTGAAGGTGTGGAATATCTTAATTTTATGGGGAACATCCTGTCCATGTGTAGTACTTAAAATATATTCCAACAGATGACATTACACAATTTTCTGTTAAATGAATGATTTGTATATCATCATAATTTGCTATTAATATATAAACCACATTTTGGTACAATAATTAAATATGTCTACAGTATGATTGGTTTTAATCATTTAATTTATAAAAAATTAGGAATCAAAATTTGTAATTATTTAAAAACTCAATTTTAAATTGTTTTATATCAACACATCCAAATTTAAATTATTTTAAACATTAGATTTAAACTCAGAACTGTCAAGTAAATTTAAGACACAATTCAAAATGTTCAGAATATGTCAAGACATACTGAGAAAAAAATAAGAATGTCGAGAACATGTTGAGAAATTTCAAGACAGTATTTAAATGTCAAGAATTTGTCAAGAAATTTCAAGACCATATTCAGAATGTCAAGAATATGTCTAGTAATTTTCATACAAACTTGATATAAATGAGAATTTGTCAAGAAAAATTAAGACACAAGTCATACTTTTGGAGAATGTCGAGTAAAAGTTCATGCAAATCAAGACAAAAACTGGTCTTTTCAGACTTTTAGACTTTTGTAGTGCATGCGGCAGTTACAAGTACGAAATGTTTCAGCTGTGATTTGAAAACTTTCAACAGTAAAATAACTGAAGTCGAAGTTTGAAAACCATCAGATAAATTCTTCGGTAACGAAATTTTCCTTGATCGCGTCTTTATGATAGAAAATCTTTTCTATACTGGACATAATTAAGAGCTTGACATATTGTATCCAGTATATTTCTATCTATTTTTTAACATTATTTAATGTCTTTTCTAACGTTGCACTAGGTCGCCGTTTAAAGGAATAACTACTCCTGTTCATACTTTGAACATCTATACAAATCCATTGAATTGCATTTCTAAAAGAGAATTTTGAACTTAGTGTAGATTAAGTTTGTCCTTGGTTTGACAAAAACAAAATAGATGAGTACTTAACAAAGACGATATTGGTATTAAAAATGGTATCAAATACATTAAAATCAAAACCAAAGACTCATAAAACCAAAAAACATTTACATCAACAGTTACAAATAATAAATACGAAACAACACGAACTCCACTAAAAACCGGGAGTAAAGTCAGATGCTCTGGAAGGGTAAACATTTCCTGCACCGTATACGGCACCCTTCGTGTTATACCTTTGTTCAGTTCGGTAATGATGGAAGGTTATTATAACTGAGAAAGAATATCAGATATGATTTCTGACACACTTTTGTCATAATGGCCAATCAGCTCATGATGGCGACCGTAAAATTTCTTGAGTGATGACCTTAATTTGATTGATTCATAGCCATGCCCTATTAGCAACTTTTGAGAAATCAGTATTCCTCGTTCAACAAAATCAACGTACTTTGAGCTAGCTCTAGAGTAACGTATCAATTGATATAAAAAAGAAGATGTGGTATGATTGCCAATGAGACAACTAGTATCCACAAAAAGCCAAAATGACACAGACATTAACAACTATAGGTCACCGTACGGCCTTCAACAACGAGCAAAGCCCATACCGCATAGTCAGCTATAAAAGGCCCCGATAAGACACTGTAAAACAATTCAAACGAGAAAAGTATGAGACTGTTAAGCATCTTTATAACTAGTCGATAATTTATGGCGTGTTTTCATATAAGTGTTGATTGCTGCCTACCTGGTTTGAATTAAGAACTTATCCGGGGATTTATATTCGATTGACACATCCCCTCTTCTTTCCTCCAAGAAAGAAACAACACAACAAAGAACAATTAAACAGAATTAACCTTTTATTTTGACGTGGCTAACATTATATGTCCTTTTAGTCATATAACGCTTCAATTGTATCGGAGTAATTTACAACCACTTGAACGATGCCACTTTTGATCGATGATTCGTTGTTATTAATTTTCTATTAGTATTCACTTTAATTTGTGTTATCGTAGATATAATAAAGTAAGAAGATGTGATATGATTGACAATAAGACAACTCTCCTCAAGAGACAAATGACATGGACATTTCCAACTATAGGACACCGTAGTTCTTCCAAAATGTACAAAACCCATATCGCATAGTAAGCTACGAATTCTCCCTAAATGACAAACAAACAATTCAAACGAGAAAACTATGAGACTGTTAAGCGTCTTTATAACTAGTCGATAATTATTGCGTGTTTTCATATAAGTGTGGATTGCTGCCTACCTGGTTTGAATTAAGAACTTATCCGGGGATTTATATTCGATTGACCCATCCCCTCTTCTTTCCTCCAAGAAAGAAACAACACAACAAAGAGCAATTAAACAGACTTAACCTTCATTTTGACGTGGCTTACATTATATGTCCTTTTAGTCATATAACGCTTCAATTGTATCGGAGTACTTTACAACCACTTGAACGATGCCACTTTTGATCGATGACTCGTTGTTATTAATTTTCTATTAGTATTCACTTTAATTTGTGTTATCGTTGATATAATAAAGTAAGAAGATGTGATATGATTGACAATAAGACAACTCTCCTCAAGAGACAAATGACATGGACTTTTCCAACTATAGGACACCGTAGTTCTTCCAAAATGTACAAAACCCATATCGCATAGTAAGCTATGAATTCTCTCTAAATGACAAACAAACAATTAAAAAGAGAGAACTAACCGCTTGATTTATGTATAAACAATGAATTAAAAACGGACATGATAAACAGCAACAAACTAAAACCACTTAATAATAATCAACTGACTTAAAACAGGCACATACACAATGTAGTGGCGTCCAACTAGTTATTTGGCGGTAAATCCTTTCCCTAAACTGGTACAACGATTTCACAGTGCAACACAACAACACACCATAAAAGTCAGTTGAAAAAGGAATAACTCAGATGGATACAAAGTAAGGCAATAAAATAAAAAAAACACTGAACGGACATGACAGGGTATGTATACTTCCCATAACAAACAAAATACTAAGTATATATATATGAAAGTCCAGAATTTTGTCCATTGTTGTTTTATCAGCGTTTGAAGATTTGTATTAAGTTTTGAAATTTTACAATAGGTTTACGGTCAGTATCATTTAAGATATATTAACTGTCAAAATTAGCGTCTGGTGCAGTAAAATTGGTACCGTTAATGTTCTAATTACCACTCTGAGGATACCTGGTGATATACTGTTAGTGATTGAGGGCATTGCCAGTCCAGTAATCAGTACTTTAATGCTTGCATTAAAACGCGAAACACAAAATAAACACAAAGAATTTGGAACAAGTTTTGCCCAACATTTTCTTTTAATTTTGTACATCTATACTTCTAATTTTTGACATTAATTTTATGTAAAGTGTCTTTTGTGGTCCTTTTCTATAAGGTTTCTTATGACGTAAAACTTAACACTTGAGTAAAAGCAGATTACACAGATAAACAGAAATAAATAGTGTTTAATAACAAAGATTTATCACCTGTTTTAGTCTACATTGGTAATGACGTTTTACCCTGTATTTTACAAAATCATTTTCTTGTGATTATTAAACTTGTTTTTATTAACACTTTCTTGGTTAGACTTTGTTTTATATAATACACTTCATTTAACATTGAGAGCTCATAAAGATACCATCCTCGGAAACGTCTTGTTTATGCAAATAAATTTAATTTTTTAAGATCATTTCATTGAAATTGTAGTGAGATTCTTAGATATAGCTTTTTACAGTACTAAGATTAAATTTTAGAAAACATGACGAAACCATTATTTAAAATTTTGCTGCAATTAAACTGCAGTGACTGGAAGTACACTCAAGTCGATACTTTTTTTTTTCTCGTGTGCTCAATTATTTGAATTTTACTATTTATTACATATATGTTTAAATTGAGAAATGAGTTACATGTGCATTTAATAAGAACAAGTCCGCATTCGTGATAAGACTGGATTTACTTAGATACATGCATACGGTCATCTGCAACATACTCATTCCTCTGTCTGTCTGTGCAACCGAGTATGCCAATTAATTGCATCCGTTTGGCATAACGAGACTCTCAGCCATGTCAGGTCGACATAGGACATCAAATTAAAAGTCTTTGCTTTTTGTATATTTATGCAGATGCAGGTTTTGGAGTTCTACAGTCATATAATACTAATAGAAAAATGTACCATTTTCATACTGTTTAGGGTACACAGTATGAACATTATCTTATATACCTATATGCAGTTATTTTATTTCAGAACGACAGGTCATTCTTTTTTCAGAATCAACCCGGACGATACCATGTTTCAATGAAATATGCTCAAAGGCATAAAATAATGACCTGTGTGAGGTCATTATTTTCCTTGATAAACATGCAATCTATGATTTACCTCAAAACTTTATTCGTCTAATAGTTTATTGTTTCCGATTTGGAAATTTATTTTTAAAGTTCAATCGATGATAGGTGTAAAGGAAATCGTCATTGTAGTCCCGTATTTTAATTTTAGAAACAAATAACGTTAAGTTTTGTTAATTTATCGCTACAATAAAGAAACATTATCATATATGTCAGATGATTTTTAATGTAGACTTTCATAAAATAAATCAAGATTAAACATATTGGTGTGTAAGATTTTGAAAATGTTATTGAGTCAAACTGAACAGGTTGATTGATTTTTGGTGGCTTGTTTGACGTCCAGTGGCAAGTATTTCATGCATGTTCAGAACGATACACACTGAATAGGAAATCATACTGTGACCTACATGTATTTATATTCGTCTTCGTGTCAGTTCCTAACTTTTTAAAATTTATGTATACCTTTTACTCTATCAAATGATCAACTAATAAAATAATCTTATAATCTATTGAATAACATTAACGTAACTCACGAAAGGGTGGGGTGCGGAGGGTATATAATTATATCCTAATTATCTTTTAATAAAATGTATTGCTATTCAAAAGACAATCTTTCTGAATTTTTCATTCGATTCAAGTAAAATTGTTTAACCAATATAACCACTTTTCCGTGATAGAAATAACATAACAAATAGAAGAAAAAAAACATACCCCTCCCCCTTTTCCATAAGCTAAATGGTAAAATAAATTACTTACAATGTGTCTTGCATTTGTCATACACCGTTATACGATGGTAAGAATACATTTGTGTCTTACTTCATGCAGTTACAGTAATATTTTTATTGTGTATGGATAATAATTTTTAAAAGGTTTATATCTAAATTATTTAGTGAGTTTTATTTCCCAGCTGCAGGGCGTATTAAAACCTGAACGCATTAGAAAGGAATATTCCACTTTAGTGTTGTCGGTACAATAGGATACTTAATTTTACAAATCTTTATAAAATTAATAATTTTTTGACGGTATATAAGTCAGATAATGCATATTTTAAGGTTTTTCTTGTCGTAGAACACACCTCGGGGTGTCAGGATTGTTCAAAGAAAGACCTCCCTCCGGTCGGTCTTTCATTTGATCAATCCTGACACCCCTCGGTGTGTTCTACGACAAGAAAAACCTTAAATATGCATTATCTATAACTGATACCACACAGTATAAATATTATCTAACATAATCCGGTATCAGTTTCAAAATCAAAAGTAAGACAGAAACAGTAATTATTTACGCTTTTTTTATATATCATTGTTACTCATCAACATGTTTACATTGCTTTTTATGTAAAGTGTTTTTTATGGTCTTTTCTAAAATGTGTCTTTCGATAGATTCTTAACAGTAAAAACAGACTACAGAGATAAGCAGATTTAAATCTTCAATAACAAAGATTTATCACCTGTTTGCCACATTTGGAGCAGGATCTGCGTACCCTTCCGGAGCACCTGAGATTACCCCTAGTTTTTGGTGGGGTTCGTGTTGTTTATTTTTTTGTTTTCTATGTTGTGTCATGTGTACTATTGTTTGTCTGTTTGTCCTTTTCATTTTTAGCAATGTCGTTGTCAGTTTTGGTTTTTTTCGATTTATGAGTTTGACTGTCCCTTTAGTATCGTTCGTGCCTCTTTTACATTTGTAATGACGTTTTACCCTATATTTAAAAAAAAGAATTGATTCTTGTTATTAATAAAATTGAAAATGGAAATTGGGAATGTGTCAAAGAGATAAAAACCCGACAATAGAGCAGACAACAGCCGAAGGCAACCAATGGGTCTTCAATGCAGCGGGAAAAAAAACCTGCACCCCGAGGAGTCATTCAGCTGGCCCCTAAACACATATGTTACCAGTTCAGTGATAATGGACGTCATACTAAACTCAGAATTATACACAAGAAACTAAAATTAAAAATCACACAAGTCTAACAAAGACCAGAGACTCCTGACTCGGGACAGTTGCAAAATGCAACGGGCTTAATCATATGTTTTTAAAGATCTAAGCCTTTCCCTGTACCTCTAGCCGATATAGAAAAAACAAATGCACTACAATACGCATAGTAAAACTCAGTTTAAGAAAAGTCCGAGATGGCAGAAAAGGTAAACTTGTTTTTATTAACACTTTCTTGGTCAAACTTTGTGTTCCATAATAAATTTCATTTTGACATCAAACATGTTCTTAAATCTGAATAGTTGTCTCTGTTTTAACGGCAAAAAGGGGTTTTATGCTATAGGTTGCATTTCTGTAAATATAGACAATGTAGTTTCCCATAGAAACTCCATTTGCGGCTTAAACTGTGACACTTTTACTATGAAGTTTCGTGAAAATTATGTCCTAGAATAGAAAGTTGATATGCACTTCTATATTATTTAAAGGTCAAAATATAGGGCTGTGTGGCATATTTCAAACATTTATATGCCCCGAACATGTTAGAGTTTGGACTTATACTCAAATTTTGTACTACTTTAACCTTTCCTTTTTTGCCTGCTTAAGAATTCATTTTTCACCGCAATAGCATGGTTTTTTTTTATATTGGTAACAGTCCAAAGTTATGGCTCTATGAAATGGAAATAGGGATCATATCTGGGAACCAGTATATTAACAAATCAAATTTTCTATGAATATTATATATCTCCCCTAAAGAAAACAGCTGTTTTTACAAAGTGCAACCTTTATACATTCGGAAATTAAGCTGTTTTAAATATTTATATAACGCAAAGAGCTCGAAAATAAAAATATTATTCTAGGAAACGTATTGTTTATTCAAATAAACGTAATCTTGATTTTTTTACTGATATTTTAGTAAGATTTATAGATACTGCTCTTATCAGTACTAACATTGATTTTTAGAAAACATTGTGACACCATTATCTGAAATTTTGCTTCAATTAAATACAGTTACTGGAAGTACACTAAAGTCGATGCGTTTTTTTTTTTGTCGTGTGCTCAATTATTTGATTTTTTGTGTAGTGTTTTATCATCTTTTGTCAATGAGATCATTTTAACTGCTGTTTATCAAATTTTATTATTACATGTATGATTAAATTGAGAAATGAGTTGCATGTACATTTAATATAAACAAGTCCACACTTGTGATAAGACTGGATTTACTAAGATACATGCATACGGTCATCTGCAACATACTTATTCCTGTGTCTGTCTGTGCAACTTAGAATGCCAACCATTTGCGTTCGTTTGGCATTACGGTACTCTACAGCCACGTTCGGTCGAAAAAAAAATATCAAACCAAATGTCTTTGCTTTTTTGTACATCATTGCAGATATAGGTTTTGAAGTTATAATACTAATAAAAATGAATATTGTTTATACTGTGTAGGATACATAGTATACACATTATCGTATAACACATGGTATAAAAATTATCTTACATAATTCGGTATCAGTTTCTATATCAAAAGTAATACAAAGTCAGTCATTGTTTACGTTGTTTTTTTTATTAATCATTGTTTAGTCATAAATCTTCATATACCTTTGACATACAAGCTGATAAGTCATAATTGTATTATGTTTATGGTATTTTGTTAGCGTTGACATTTGATTAAGTTTAACAGCTTTATGGCCTTGGATCCTTAATAAAATAGAATTAAATTTAACATCATAATAAGTATCTCATAAGAGTAACTTTTTAAATAACATAGTGAGGGTGAAGATAAACAACATTTGTCTCTTATGGAGGCTCTCGAATATAAATTCAATGAAAATGATTATTTAAACACACTGTTCCTAGTTGTAACTTGATTGAACGTTTCATGCGATAAACTTATGTAAGTTTAAACGTTCGTCTTTATTGCATACCTTTAACGATTGATTAGATCAATGATTAAGCTGATACACAAATATATCGTTAAGCTTTAATCCAGATAGCATTAATTCACAGATCCACGAATCTCATAAATAAATCAAAAAGACAAACCAAATTAAAAAAAAATTGAGGGAATCGCATGAACTGAACAAAAAGCGGGAACGGGAGACGTCGACAAGCTTCTTCCTCGGAGTTATTGTATCCCAGTTTGAGTGCAAATGAACAAGTGGTATTAAATTACTTAAAGTTTGCAAAAACTCATAAAACCTGACATAAAAAGAAGAATGCAAATTGCAAGAAAAAGATTTCTCCGGTCAATTTGAGCAAGCCAGATTAAGTAAAAAACGCAGGTAGTAGGAGCTTCAACAAGCATGATATTTGCCATTTGCATAGAACGATCTAAAATGAACACGTTCACTAATTATTATTATCAATTATAATTATTATTTACAGTGCTTATACATCGCTTATCTAAATAAAAAATTACTCTAAGCGCTTTACAATGCAAAAAAAAAAAACAAAAAAAAACAATGATACAAGTACATATAAACCAATTTATAAAAAGAATAAAAATAGAAACCGTAAAAAAATGTGCAACTCAATATATGAAAATTAAAAATTATTCATCAAAAATAATGTAAAAATATAAACAAATTTTAAAAACAAAATATTAAAAGAAAATCAACAAAGGTGCTTCAATTTAAAAATTGGACTAATAGCTTTATTTCTGAAAATAAAAAGAGTAAAGGAAATAAAAATGCGATAAAAAATAAAAGGTAAGTATGAGAAATGTCTTGACAAAATAAAAGTGTGAAGGTAATAAAAATGCAATAAAAAGTTAGTATGATACATTAAGATATATAGTGAGATCGAATAAAAGTCTTATACTGTCTGAGTATTAATTATATGTAAAAGCATGTCTGAATAAATAAGTTTTAATGTTTTTCTTGAAAGCATTCACAGATTCAGTGTTTCGCAGTTCTTTCGGCAAGTCATTCAATAAAACGGCGGCCGCTCTATCAAACCGTCTCTCTCCGTATGTTTTTGTTCTAACTATTGGTTTGACTAGAAGCATGTTGTTTTCTGACCAAAGAGTTCTTGTTGGCTTGTAATTGTTACTAGTTCTTGGAGGTGCACGGGTGCTTCCTATTTTAGTGCTTTTAACACATAAAGCAACACTTTGTATTTGCATCGAAATGTTATTGGCAGCCAATGGAGAGATTTTAAAATACGACTAACGTGTTCGTTTTTCTTTTTTCTTGTTATCAATTTTGCAGCGGTATTTTCAACACGCTGTAATCGTTGGATTGCATTTGCGGGAAGTCCATATAACAATTCATTCCCATAGTCCAAGCGAGACGTCACTAAAGAGTAAACAAGTGTCTTTGTTGCATTCTCTGTAATGAATGGACGAATCCGACCGATATATCTGATCTGGTAGAAACAAGATTTTGAGGTCGCACTAATCTGTTGGTCCATCGCCAATGTTTTGTCAAAGTAAACACCAAGGTTCTTGACGCATGCTGAATTAGTAACGATGGTTTTGCCAAAAATGAGATGACAGTCTGAGAACTCTTTTACTCAGTGTTTCGATGAGAAAATTATCAGCTCGGTTTTATCTTCATTCAATTTTAGCTTATTTGAATACATCCAAGAGCTTATGTCCGTCATACAGGTTTCAAGTCGAGCAGATATATTGTTCCAATTGTCAAGCGGTTTAATTACGAGAAACACCTGAGTAGCATCCGCATAGCAGTGGTAACACATATGTGATTATCACACTCCTTCAACTTTCCAATAAATGTGACAAATATGACACTTGATTTGTACTTACATTAACATTACAATATGTTGGCAATGTAGAGCAGCATCTTTTACTCCTTAAAGTCAACCCTAGATATGTTGGAAAGGAGTTTGTGTTGTTCTTGCTTTTGTTAAAGTTGTTGTCGTTTGAGCTTTGTTATTTCTCAATCTCAAGGGCTGTACTTTTTTTTTTACAGTAGTTACAATCTTGTCTATACTGTCTTTCACTTTCCCCGAGGGTATCACCATCCCAGTAGTCACTTCTGTGAATGCTGACATGAATTATTAATTGATATGGTCATTTTTATAAATTAACTGTTTACAAAACTTTTGAATTTTTAAAATACTAAGTCTTTTCTACCTTAGGAATAGATTACCCTAGCTGTATTTTGCAAAACTTTAGGAAATTTGGTCCGCAATGCTCTTTAACTTCGTACTTTGTTTGGCCTTTCTAACTTTTTTGGATTCAAACGTCACTGATGAGTATATAATTGTCACTTATATACATGTACCAGCTTAGATATATAAAACAAAGCTACTGTTGCGACAAGCCAACACATTATATCTCATCCCTAGGACGATTTCCTCATACAGAAAGTTGTTTACTTACGCTATAATGTCTATAGTTATTCCGTCGATCAAAAGTTTGTGGCATGTTCAAGAAACGAAGGAATATTGGATCAGCACAGTGAACATGACGGATTGTCAGGATCATAATTGAGCTTTTACATTCCGAAAAAAGAATATTGTAACTGTAACATTTTGATGTTCTACCGTGGAACCAAACTAAACAGCCCGAACTACTTCCAATGAATATGAAAAAAAACCGGACATTCTTTGGTTAGCTCCTCATTTTCCACAAAGTACAATTTGTAAATGCTGATTATATTTTTCAATCACGTTCTTCTTATGAATATTGAAATAAAATCAACACTGTATAGTCATTTTAGACGAATCTGCATCACTATACAATACAAAACACATGATGGATTATGGAGTGATAGGCTAGATGACGTTTATGTATTTGGGAGTTTGGTATTGGATTGTTTTTTGACAGCCTGACCGTGGTCATGATCATTTTCATCATAAATCCTAAGTAGTCTGTTTGTGACTCATCGACTCACCTATTTACACAAGAGCCGGTTGAAGACCAATAGAAGTGCATCCTGCTTGGTCAATTTGTCTTTGAACAACATAATATTTAAAGCTCACCAAGTACCCGCAAGGCTCCGAGCCGACCTCGCGATAGTTTTTGGGCCTGTCCAGGGACTTTAACATTTCCAAACTTCCACAGAATATATAGAACAGTCTAAAAAACATTGATGTCACTTTGGAATGTGTTTTTGCAGTAAATGATTTTTTTTTTATATGTGATTAAAGACTATTATATAAAATAATGACTGATTTTTTATTACTTTTTATGTAATTTTGCCATTCTTAATCTGAAGTATTGAAAATACAACCAATTAGCAGTTAAATGGGAATAAACACAAATAGTTTCAATAATGTGTCCCTGATTTAAATAAATGCCCAAGTTTTTATCTTGACTTATATTTCGTTTGGTTCTTTTCTTGATATTAATGCAGTAGTGTAAAAAAGACATGCCCGATAAAGTAGTATAGCGTTTAAATTATCATGGAGGTTTGAAGTTTGACGGCCTGTTTATTTAGTACAACATATTAGTTTCAGTTTTGAAATTCACCCAAGTGTGAACCTGGAAAAGAACTTTGGTATTTGTCTTTTTCCGACTCGTAGTGACATTCTTTCCAGAGTGGGACTTTTATTAGGCTATGCACTATGGACAATTACGCAGCCAAGTTAGTCAAAATGGGAACGTTAAATCTGATGCATCATGTAAAGAGAGTACACCGTTTTAGCACGCTTAGAAACCAGTACAATACCTCTTTAATGTATCCGTTGGTGGCGTGTTGCAAGGCGTGTTGCAAGGCGTGTTTTTTTTTCTCTCCAATGAACCCTCATTTTCTAGTGGCATTCCGAATTTTTCAAACCTTCATTCCGGACGGCCTCTGGTACAGAACTAGCCTGTAGTATATATTGGTTTTTTTTGTTCTCGTCCTGAACATATGCATGCACGACTTATTTGCAACAGGAATGAAAGCAACCAACAATCAATCACTTTAAATTGAGTCAGTACTACGATTGTCATTTACCAAACGTTTCAAGAGATTCAACTAATCACTAGCCAGTATACAAATAATGGTTTGCTGTAGTTTATGTTATTAATTCTCAATTGTAATTGTGTGTCGTTAGGGTTTTGCTACTGAATAGAAACATTGAAGAATTTTAATATGAATCCATCGCTTTTGTTTATTATAGATGCTAATGTGTTGTTATAAGGGGTGATTTTGTCATGATTTCGATGCAGTATAAGGAAAGATTTGGTTAGATGCGTCTGAAAGCCAAACAAAAACCAAAAAATAGCATAGTATTTATCTTGAAAAAGCAAGAGCAAAAAATGTCGCCTCTTATAAATACACAAACACAAGTAATATAGGATTTAAAAAGTCTAAATAAAACTGAATTGTGATTTTCATCAATCATGAAGTATGTTTCGTCGAAAAGGGCAGATATACACATAGTTCTATAATTGGATCAATTTTGTTCCGACAATGCATACAAAGATAAGCTGAGATTTCAGTTGCTTTTTGACGAATGGCAAAGAACTTGAGTATTTAGTACATGCATTATTAAGCTTGCGAATGACAATTTGAAATGTTTTTGTAATTCGTTATAACGTGTAATTGTTTTTAAAGATCACCCGTTTTGAAAAAAAAATATATGAATGTGCAAATTTAGTGTCATGGTTATGTTATGATTTATTTTATATTCTTTATTGTTCGGTTTGTAGTTCACATACTGCTATGTATATCAAACATTTAATTTTATGTAATAAATTAAGTGAGGGACTCCAAACTTAATTGAAAAATTAGAAGGTTCATAAACGACGACATGGATACAAGATTCGGTGATATTATATTCAGTTGGAAACGACAAAGTCATTATGAAATGACATGCAGAAATGTTACTTATTTTCATTTCAGAAATTATTTCAATACGTTTTAGTCTATATCCTCATATGAAATCATGAATTAAACGACAAGATGGATAGAAGAATTATTTGAATCATATTTGTGGCATAAAGATGGCAAAGCCTTTATGTTATGATTTGAAGTAATGCTTAAAAATTTTCCTTTTAGATTGAAGTTCTGCTGTCAATATTGTTTAAAAAATATAGAAAATGTTTTAAGTCTAAAGCACATCTCACTTTACGAAGAGGACCGATGTTCTTTGGTAAAACTAAAATCGATTAAAGAAGATATCCTAAAAATAAAAAAAAAATGTTGTGTAATTATCAATGATACAACTATCCAATTTTCACAGAATGTAGTAGATTAAAAGAGCTAGATACATGTATATCTTTTGCATTATGACTGTAATATTTGCCGCTGGTCATGAAACAGTTTCAGAGAAATTATTGATTTCTTCAATACCTCTTACAAAAGATACTTTTAAACCCGAAGTATGATGAAATTCTCAATCAACTTTATGTTAAGAAAAAAAAAAACAGTAAATGGAAAAGAAGTGTATAAAGGGTTGGAAGGACAAACAATATATAGGTAGGACCTGCTTTTTAAGGTCTTTGTGTCCATCACAGTTTTAAGTGTGGTGACCTTTTGTTTAATAGTCTATACTAAGTTAAACTTTTCAAAGTTAAAGTAAACTTGTCTTGCAACTTTAGGTCGACACCATAATATATAGAATTGTTATTTTCAAAAGGAAAGGGTGTTTTATATGTCCAAAATTTCCAAAATTCTGTGAATGTATCGCGCAGTCTCTATTTCAATGCATCATTCTGTAGTTAAGAAGACACGTCGTCGTGAAGCACAACAGTTTTACACTAACTGTTTCTGTAAATTTTCTATGTGCAAAAATGACCAAAAATTAGCCTTAGAGTTACGTCCCTGCTAAACTGAAGTCTTCATGTTTCAGCTCCAGAGTTCCAAGTGAAGACATATTTTTTGGTTTCACACATTTGAGGTATAAAGTTACTAAATGAAGAAGAAGCTGAAAACCTCTTGAGCATCTTGACATATACTCGACTGTTAACATATTTGAACTGCTTAGATATTTAAATGGAGTCAATAGACACATTAGAAAAGTCGCATTTTCAACCTACTATTTTCTATGTCATTTGTTAAAATAGACAGATTTGCCATCCTTACAAATCTGACACTGTAATCCACAATTACATCTGAAAAAAAATAATGTTTAGAAAATGATGATAATCTTCCTTATAAAAAATTAGCATAACTAATCATTTTAGGCCATTGATGTCCCCCTAAAAGACACAGTACTTATAGTTCACATTCATAAAAATGACAGGAACTATATTTATAGACAACCGAAATACGAGCGACTAAACATGTCATTTTTTTTTTAAATAATATCATTTCTTCTATTTTCTATTAGGTCCTTTTATATCCTCTTCATCGTTTATCAGATATGAAATAACACCTTAACTGCATGTTTGAAAATTTACAATGTCCATCAAATACAAGTGTGGTGTAAACGTCAATGAACCGCATCCTACCGACAAAAATAACCAAAAGATTTGTTCAAGTTTGACGTTAAAAAGAGATGCGAGTTTCCTTCAATGAGACAGCATCCCAGCGACAAAATATATGTATGAATGAACTATTCACTTGACTCATGCTTCCAATTATTTATTTTTTCTCTCGATTTTTTGGTATTTCCCCATAATAAAAATCACTGTTTGCATACTGATTAAAGTGGCATTAAACACTAAAAAACATAAATCCATCATTGTTTTGTTTCAAACATGTTCGTCACCGATCATTGGTTTGGTAAACAAGAATCTATCAACTGGAATTGTTATTTCACTAGAGCGATCTTTTACATCACAAACTTGTTACTATTATATCTTTTGCATTATGACTGTAATATTTGCCGCTGGTCATGAAACAGTTTCAGGGAAATTAATGATTTCATCAATACCTCTAACAAAAGATACTTTAAAACCCGAAGTATGATGAAAACGTCAATCAACTTTATGTAAAGAGAAAAATAAGTAAATGGAAAAGAAGTGTATAAAGGGTTGGAAGGAAAAAAAATATATAGGTAGGACCTGCTTTTTAAGGTCTTTGTGTCCATCACAGTTTAAGTGTGGTGACCTTTTGTTTATAGGTCTATACTAAGTTAAACTTTTCAAAGTTAAAGTAAATTTGTCTTACAACTTTAGGTCGACACCATAATATATAGAATTGTTATTTTCAAAAGGAAAGGGTGTTTTATATGTCGAAAATTTTCCAAAATTCTGTGAATGTATCGCGCAGTCTCTATTTCAATGCATCATGCTGTAGTTAAAAAGACACGTCGTCGTGAAGCACAACAGTTTTACACTAACTGTTTCTGTAAATTTTCTATTTGCAAAAATGACCAAAAATTAGCCTTAGAGTTACGTCCCTGTTAAACTGAAGTCTTCATGTTTCAGCTCCAGAGTTCCAAGTGAAGACATATTTTTTGGTTTCACACATTTGAGGTATAAAGTTACTAAATGAAGAAGAAGCTGAAAACCTCTTGAGCATCTTGACATATACTCGACTGTTAACATATTTGAACTGCTTAGATATTTAAATGGAGTCAATAGACACATTGGAAAAGTCGCATTTTCAACCTACGATTTTCTATGTCATTTGTTAAAATAGACAGATTTGCCATCCTTACAAATCTGACACTGTAATCCACAATTACATCTGAAAAAAATAATGTTTAGAAAATGATGATAATCTTCCTTATAAAAAATTAGCATAACTAATCATTTTAGGCCATTGATGTCCCCCTAAAAGACACAGTACTTATAGTTCACATTCATAAAAATGACAGGAACTATATTTATAGACAACCGAAATACGAGCGACCAAACATGTAATTTTTTTTTAAATAATATCATTTCTTCTATTTTTTATTAGGTCCTTTTATATCCTCCTCATCGTTTATCAGATATGAAATAACACCTTAACTGCATGTTTGAAAATTTACAATGTCCATCAAATACAAGTGTGGTGTAAACGTCAATGAGCCGCATCCTACCGACAAAAATAACCAAAAGACTTGTTCAAGTTTGACGTTAAAAAGAGATGCGAGTTTCCTTCAATGAGACAGCATCCCAGCGACAAAATATATGTATGAATGAACTACTCACTTGACTCATGCTACCAATTATTTATTTTTTCTCTCGATTTTTTGGTATTTCCCCATAATAAAAATCACTGTTTGCATACTGATTAAAGTGGCATTAAACACTAAAAAACATAAATCCATCATTGTTTTGTTTCAAACGTGTTCGTCACCGATCATTGGTTTGTTAAACAAGAATCAATCAACTGGAATTGTTATTTCACTAGAGCGATCTTTTACATCACAAACTTGTTACTATTATATCTTTTGCATTATGACTGTAATATTTGCCGCTGGTCATGAAACAGTTTCAGGGAAATTAATGATTTCTTCAATACCTCTAACAAAAGATACGTTAAAACCCGAAGTATGATGAAAACGTCAATCAACTTTATGTAAAGAGAAAAATAAGTAAATGGAAAAGAAGTGTATAAAGGGTTGGAAGGACAAAAAATATATAGGTAGGACCTGCTTTTTAAGGTCTTTGTGTCCATCACAGTTTAAGTGTGGTGACCTTTTGTTTATAAGTCTATTCTAAGTTAAACTTTTCAAAGTTAAAGTAAATTTGTCTTACAACTTTAGGTCGACACCATAATATATAGAATTGTTATTTTCAAAAGGAAAGGGTGTTTTATATGTCGAAAATTTTCCAAAATTCTGTGAATGTATCGCGCAGTCTCTATTTCAATGCATCATTCTGTAGTTAAAAAGACACGTCGTCGTGAAGCACAACAGTTTTACACTAACTGTTTCTGTAAATTTTCTATTTGCAAAAATGACCAAAAATTAGCCTTAGAGTTACGTCCCTGTTAAACTGAAGTCTTCATGTTTCAGCTCCAGAGTTCCAAGTGTAGACATATTTTTTGGTTAAACACATTTGAGGTATAAAGTTACTAAATGAAGAAGAAGCTGAAAACCTCTTGAGCATCTTGACATATACTCGACTGTTAACATATTTGAACTGCTTAGATATTTAAATGGAGTCAATAGACACATTGGAACAGTCGCATTTTCAACCTACGATTTTCTATTTCATTTGTTAAAATAGACAGATTTGCCATCCTTACAAATCTTACACTGTAATCCACAATTACATCTGAAAAAAATAATGTTTAGAAAATGATGATAATCTTCCTTATAAAAAATTAGCATAACTAATCATTATAGGCCATTGATGTCCCCCTAAAAGACACAGTACTTATAGTTCACATTCATAAAAATGACAGGAACTATATTTATAGACAACCGAAATACGAGCGACCAAACATGTAATTTTTTTTTAAATAATATCATTTCTTCTATTTTTTATTAGGTCCTTTTATATCCTCTTCATCGTTTATCAGATATGAAATAACACCTTAACTGCATGTTTGAAAATTTACAATGTCCATCAAATACAAGTGTGGTGTAAACGTCAATGAGCCGCATCCTACCGACAAAAATAACCAAAAGACTTGTTCAAGTTTGACGTTAAAAAGAGATGCGAGTTTCCTTCAATGAGACAGCATCCCAGCGACAAAATATATGTATGAATGAACTACTCACTTGACTCATGCTACCAATTATTTACTTTTTCTCTCGATTTTTTGGTATTTCCCCATAATAAAAATCACTGTTTGCATACTGATTAAAGTGGCATTAAACACTAAAAAACATAAATCCATCATTGTTTTGTTTCAAACGTGTTCGTCACCGATCATTGGTTTGGTAAACAAGAATCAATCAACTGGAATTGTTATTTCACTAGAGCGATCTTTTACATCACAAACTTGTTACTATTATATCTTTTGCATTATGACTGTAATATTTACCGCTGGTCATGAAACAGTTTCAGGGAAATTAATGATTTCTTCAATACCTCTAACAAAAGATACTTTAAAACCCGAAGTATGATGAAAACGTCAATCAACTTTATGTAAAGAGAAAAATAAGTAAATGGAAAAGAAGTGTATAAAGGGTTGGAAGGACAAAAAATATATAGGTAGGACCTGCTTTTTAAGGTCTTTGTGTCCATCACAGTTTAAGTGTGGTGACCTTTTGTTTATAATTCTATACTAAGTTAAACTTTTCAAAGTTAAAGTAAATTTGTCTTACAACTTTAGGTCGACACCATAATATATAGAATTGTTATTTTCAAAAGGAAAGGGTGTTTTATATGTCGAAAATTTTCCAAAATTCTGTGAATGTATCGCACAGTCTCTATTTCAATGCATCATGCTGTAGTTAAAAAGACACGTCGTCGTGAAGCACAACAGTTTTACACTAACTGTTTCTGTAAATTTTCTATGTGCAAAAATGACCAAAAATTAGCCTTAGAGTTACGTCCCTGTTAAACTGAAGTCTTCATGTTTCAGCTCCAGAGTTCCAAGTGAAGACATATTTTTTGGTTTCACACATTTGAGGTATAAAGTTACTAAATGAAGAAGAAGCTGAAAACCTCTTGAGCATCTTGATATATACTCGACTGTTAACATATTTGAACTGCTTAGATATTTAAATGGAGTCAATAGACACATTGGAAAAGTCGCATTTTCAACCTACGATTTTCTATTTCATTTGTTAAAATAGACAGATTTGCCATCCTTACAAATCTGACACTGTAATCCACAATTACATCTGAAAAAAAATAATGTTTAGAAAATGATGATAATCTTCCTTATAAAAAATAAGCATAACTAATCATTTTAGGCCATTGATGTCCCCCTAAAAGACACAGTACTTATAGTTCACATTCATAAAAATGACAGGAACTATATTTATAGACAACCGAAATACGAGCGACCAAACAGGTCATTTTAAAAAAAAATAATATCATTTCTTCTCTTTTCTATTAGGTCCTTTTATATCCTCTTCATCGTTTATCAGATATGTAATAACACCTTAACTGCATGTTTGAAAATTTTCAATGTCCATCAAATACAAGTGTGGTGTAAACGTCAATGAGCCGCATCCTACCGACAAAAATAACCAAAAGACTTGTTCAAGTTTGACGTTAAAAAGAGATGCGAGTTTCCTTCAATGAGACAGCATCCCAGCGACAAAATATATGTATGAATGAACTATTCACTTGACTCATGCTACCAATTATTTATTTTTTCTCTCGATTTTTTGGTATTTCCCCATAATAAAAATCACTGTTTGCATACTGATTAAAGTGGCATTAAACACTAAAAACCCATAAATCCATCATTGTTTTATTTCAAACGTGTTCGTCACCGATCATTGGTTTGGTAAACAAGAATCTAGCAACTGGAATTGTTATTTCACTAGAGCAATCTTTTACATCACAAACTTGTTACTATTGTATCTTTTGCATTATGACTGTTACATTTGCCGCTGGTCATGAAACAGTTTCGGGGAAATTAATGATTTCTTCAATACCTTTTACAAAAGATACTTATAAACCCGAAGTATGATGAAAATGTCAATCAACTTTATGTTAAAAAAAACCAGTAAATGGAAAAGAAGTGTATAAAGGGTTGTAGTACTGCAACTGACATCGAAAAAGACGCTTAGTTAACGAGTTTAATGGTCCGGAATAACACACGGCTGCAAATTGTTTTAAATGATATAATAATATCTATATTTTAATTTCCGTCGGGTCGTAAAAAGTTTCTATGGTCACATTTTTGTATTTTATCCCTTTAATGGGGGTACCCCTCAATTTACGGTTTTGGGTAGTTACCTTAAAATCCAAAAATATATTTTTTGGTTAAATTTCCCGCTATTTTCGTAAATATTTTCTATGCACCTATTATCAAGGATCATCGGAATGATAAAGACATAAATATAATACCATCTCCAAGTAAAACTTTCAAACTTAAAGTTGACTGTTTTTTAGATAGAAATTTAACGCGTTTCTCTTTGAAAACGAGAAAACATATGATTCAAAAATTGTATTTGACATTTGAGAGGACAAAACATATTATTTCGATACTGCATGCAAATTTTGTTGGGCAAATTCCAAACAATTTTGTCAAAAACTAAAAAATAAAAAAAAATCATTTGTACCTTTTTAAATTACGGAAATTTCCTATCCGTCAATCAGCTCCACCATTTATTTTTTTCTTCACCATCAATTTGATAGTTTCGATGTGATTATGTAGATTTTGTAGGAGAAGTTTATTTATTTTTGAGTGATTTGAATTTATATAGTAGTTCTTTCGTGTATTTTCTGTAAATAAGTTATATTTTTGTTAATAAAAGTTTGACTTTATATAAAAGTTAACCAAATCCTTCGGATAAGAGGTTTTCCCGGATAATGACTATAGTTGACATTGTGTGAAAATACATTGTATGTCAATGTTTAACCTCAGAGCAATTAATATGCATGCAAGTGGTCGGGGGAAAAGTACTATTGAAGTTTCGCAGAGATTTGTTGTGACAAGGTGATGCTAAAACCAACTTCTCTTAATATTCTGCTTTCCGTGGGCGAAACATCAGCGATGTTATGAGACTTGCACCAGAAGGCAAAATTTGTGCGTCTTTAAATTAGATTGATTTATTGATTGTTGGTTGCTTAACGTCAGTGACAAATATTTCATGCATGTTCAGGACGAGAACAAGTTAACAATAAAAAGGTAGATTTTGTCATAATAGAGGCCATTCGGGACGATGATCGGGAAAATTTAGACTGCTACTGGAAAATGATGGTATATTGGATTGGGACAGACATTTTCCATTGCAACATGCCACCTACAGACTCCTCAAAGAGTTGATGCAAGGGTTTTTAACGTGCAAAGAACGTGACACTCTCTTTACACGAGGCATCGGACTTAACGTCCCCATTCTGACCGATCGTGACTGCGAACTTGATACATCCCGCACAGCCAAACGGACGCCCCACTTCGTTTTACTGCCGGTCGGGAGAAGACCAAGTGATCAATTTTCGTTTCCCCAGTCACCCTTGGGGAACTTTAAATTAGAAACAACAAAAATCCATAAATGTGATCAAACTGATCGACATGTATCCTCACAACCTGACACTTTTATACGATCTCGCGCTCAGTTTCTTCCTTGTAGTTTGGATATGAAAACAGGGTATTTTGTGTAAAAGACAGACCTTTAAAAAAAACCCAGAAAACTACGCAATTCAGACACAGTGGGGCCAAGGGATATGAAATATAGAGTTTAGCTCTGACTCAATTTAGGGGATCCCATATCTGTTGCCGGAAAATTGAAGTCTATGTTAAGACTTTCAGAATTACACCAAGGTGTGTCTGAAAATATTAAGGATACATTAAAAGAAGAACAATTACTTCACCCTGCCACCAGTGCTCTTATGAGCTATGTCCTCGTTTTGATATTTCTATGGAAATGATGCCCGCATAGCTTTTTAATAGATATAGGAAGATGTGGTATGAGTGCCAATGATACAACAAACCATCCAAGTCACAATTTATAAAAGTAAACCATGATAGGTCACGGTCCGGTCTTCAACACGGAACCTAGGCTCAAAAGTTCATTTGTTAGTTAATTGATGAAAAATAACACAAAGGCGCTTCTGAACCGTAAAGATAACAAAAATTCGTAAATGCATGGCTATTACAAAATCAATCGTTTCTGTAGCAACATTCGCCCCATTACATTTGGGATTGGCAGTGCAGATACATCATGAATATGCATATGGGAATATGGGTCACGAACATTGATCGAAACTTTGTACTCACATTTCTTTTGTGTTTCCTATGCAAAGGTAAGACTATATCTGACGAGTTTGACCGAATCATGCAGGTATTTAAGCTCCAGATATCATTTGTACTCAAAAACTGTGTTTGCTTTGAACAAACTCTGTCCTGCGCCGAACTTGTTCTTATAAAAAAGGGAAGTGTCTTGTAATGCTAATACGCGTACTGAATCCGCATATGATGACTAAGAGATTGAATCATGTCCCTATTTTATGAATACTTGAGCTATTGTGTGTCGCTTTTAAAAGTTATATAAGGATCATGACTAATTTTGAATAACAACATTAGAAAATTGGCATTGCATTGTATAATTTTTCATCCTTCCCTTAAAAAATTAATGAGTTAACATTTGTACCAGAGTTTTCCCACTAAAAAAATGATCATGCACCAAACTGACTGTTTTACACTCAATTTTTTTCTAAACCTCGCATTCGCCTCGGGTGACTATAGTTTATTTTGTGTTATAACTGCTCTGTCCAGACTTTGCAAATACACAATATGTATTTATCTATAACTAGATACTAATTTTCACAAAATACACAACCTTTAAAATGCAAAATTAAAAACACTGTTTCAGCGCTTAAATTTTGTTTTTTTCAAAGATAGAAAATTATTGAAATAATTTGATAAACTAGTGTTTTATACTTCAGAAAACAATTCTGTAATGTACTATAGTGAAATACTATACACAATATGAAAGTTTATGGATGTGAAAAGGTCGAGGCCACTTCTTCTTTTTCTCTGTCTTAAATGGAAAAAAAATCAGAAGGTTCCAAATCAACGCCATTTTGTAATGGCAGCTTTTCATATCAGTAGTCAAATTTGTCATTTTAACATCGTTTATAGCATATGCTTATGATTGAATCGTTTTTGTAGCATTCTATTGAATAAATATCAGAATATTTCTCCTTTTTGTCCTTGTGATTGAAATGTTGATATTTTTATGTCTGACCTTTGACCTCAATTTCACAAAATTGTGACCACTCTGTATTTTTACGACCCAACTTTTCTTATTGTACACGTTTTCCTCTTTCCATCGATATATAATTTAGGTGTGTGCTCTTCCGGACCATTAAAGTTTTAAAAAATGAACTCTGGTTGCAGTACTATTGGTAGGACAAAAAATTTAGGTCGACACCATAATATATAGAATTGTTATTTTCAAAAGGAAAGGGTGTTTTATATGTCGACAATTTTCCAAAATTCTGTGAATGTATCGCGCAGTATCTATTTCAATGTATCATTCTTTAGCTAAGAAGACACGTCGTCGTGAAGCACAACAGTTTTACACTAACTGTTTCTGTAAATTTTCTATTTGCAAAAATGACCAAAAACTAGCCTTAGAGTTACGTCCCTGCTAAACTGAAGTCTTCATGTTTCAGCTCCAGAGTTCCCAGTGAAGACATATCTTTTGGTTTCACACATTTGAGGTATAAAGTTACTAAATGAAGAAAAAGTTGAAAATCTCTTGAGCATCTTGACATATACTCGACTGTTAACATATTTCAACGGCTTAGATATTTAAATGGAGTCAATAGACACATTGGAAAAGTCGCATTTTCAACCTACGATTTTCTATTTCATTTGTTAAAATAGACAGATTTGCCATCCGTACAAATCTGACACTGTAATCCACAATTACATCTGAAAAAAAAATAATGTTTAAAAAATGATGATAATCTTCCTTATAAGAAATTAGCATAACTAATAATTTTAAGCCATTGATGTCCCCCTAAAAGACACAGTACTTATAGTTTACATTCATAAAAATGACAGGAACTATATTTATAGACAACCGAAATACGAGCGACCAAACAGGTGATTTTAAAAAAATAAATAATATCATTTCTTCTCTTTTCTATTATGTCCTTTTATATCCTCTTCATCGTTTATCAGATATGAAATAACACCTTAACTGCATGTTTGAAAATTTACAATGTCCATCAAATACAAGTGTGGTGTAAACGTCAATGAGCCGCATCCTACCGACAAAAATAACCAAAAGACTTGTTCAAGTTTGACGTTAAAAAGAGATGCGAGTTTCCTTCAATGAGACAGCATCCCAGCGACAAAATATATGTATGAATGAACTATTCACTTGACTCATGCTATCAATTATTTATTTTTTCTCTCGATTTTTTGGTATTTTCCCATAATAAAAATTACTGTTTGCATACTGATTAAAGTGGCATTAAACAATAAAAATACATAAATCCATCATTGTTTTATTTCAAACGTGTTCGTCACCGATCATTGGTTTGGTAATCAAGAATCTATCAACTGGAATTGTTATTTCACTAGAGCAATCTTTTACATGACAAACTTGTTACTATTATATCTTTTGCATTATGACTGTAATATTTGCCGCTGGTCATGAAACAGTTTCAGGGAAATTAATGATTTCTTCAATACCTCTAACAAAAGATACTTATAAACCCGAAGTATGATGAAAATGTCAATCAACTTTATGTAAAGTAAAAATACAAAACAATAAATGGAAAAGAATGGTATAAAGGGTTGGCAGGACAAAACAAAATTATTTGTAGGACATGCTTTTTAAGGTCTTTGTGTCCATCCCAGTTTAAGTGTGGTGACCTTTTGTTTATAAGTCTATACTAAGTTAAACATTTCAAAGTTAAATTAAACTTGTCTTACAACTTTAAGTCGACACCATAATATATAGAATTGTTATTTTCAAAAGGAAAGGGTGTTTTATATGTCGAAAATTTCCCAAAATTCTGTGAATGTATCGCGCAGTTTCTATTTCAATGCATCATTCTGTAGTTAAGAAGACACGTCGTCGTGAAGCACAACAGTTTTACACTAACTGTTTCTGTAAATTTTCTTTGTGCAAAAATGACCAAAAACTAGCCTTAGAGTTACGTCCCTGCTAAACTGAAGTCTTCATGTTTCAGCTCCAGAGTTCCCAGTGAAGACATATTTTTTGGTTTCACACATTTCCCAGCAGGTACTCAACGTTGATTCAACGTTGAAACAAGGTTGTTTCTCAACGTTGAAACAATGTGAAATTTATGTTTGATTTTGAAAATTTGAAATAACGTTGAAGTTTCAACATCAATTCAACGTTGATTCAAGTTTGAATAGTAGTTGAAAGTATAATAATGAAATTTATTATAAAGCTACAAACACCACATTTTTTACCTGCTTTCCAAATTTTTGCTGTTGTTAGATGGTAAACAGGCAGTGTTGGTGTACATGTTTTTTTTAATGTTTTCCCTCTCACCAATACACATATGAACAAAGTAGATAAGTTAAATGGAAGACATCTAAATAAATACATCGCCTGTTAGTTTAAACAACATTTCGTGCTTGTACAAAGTCAAAAATCTAGACCATAAATGTCCCATCTTAAAATCCTGTTGGCAGAAGGAATAGCTGAAATGTTGTGTGTGTCTACTTGTATTTAACAATAACTATAGACATAATTATCTATTTAATTTATAAGTGGACACTTATCATTTTTGACATATTCTTACATGTAGTTTTTCTTGTTGTGAATAGCTATAAAAAGACAAATCATTCAATGAATTTGCACAGTTTGAAAAACTAAGACATGCACTTTATTCCCTGACACCACAGAAAGGAAAGAAGATGTTGAATAGTTCTTAACATTTCTCACAAGTTCAAAGTAGTTTTTATTAAACGACCAACCAATGTTAAACCCTTCTTGAAAGTAGTGTATATTTGTAGGAAGAGTGAAGACATTATTATATCCAATGTGTGTTCAGGATGATCGCAATATTTACGAAAATAAGAAAATGCTGCATGACTGCTAACCAGACAACTATCCACAAAAAACAAAGGTCCTTGATTATATATACATATATGTTATATAAATGTGTATATTACCCTCATAAACCATTACATTAATGCTTATTTACTCAGGAACAATAATATCAAAAATATTAATACAATGATATTTCTTTTGATACAAGATTTATTTTATAAATTCATTTGTTATATTTGTCCCTTTTTGTCCTTATTGCATGTCATCATACGTCCACCACATCTGGATCTTTCAGCGGTAAATTTTAAGCAGGAGAGGTCTTTATCAATTATGTATTTCCAAGTGACATCTTTTTACTCTTGCAGTATATTTAAACTCTGAAAAAAATCAGATAATATATATATATAATAAATATAAATTGTATGTCCTGAAAAAATATTTTAGATTTGAGCCACTTTCAATTTGTTTCTAGAGGCATTGAAAATAAATAAAGCCATAATGACGAAGCACATATTGTAATAAGATAATCATTAATAAAAATATATACATTAATGTTTACTATTAGTAGTTTTTTGTTAATGAAGAAGCTTCAACCTGAGTTTTGTAAGACTGCGGGTTTCACTATGTTATTGATAACAATGAAAACACTTTACCTAAGTAAGACGTTTTTTTTCATTGATGACTGCACAATTCCATTAACATAAAATATATAGCTATACTAGAATAGCTTAGATATAAAGACAAACATAATATGGCATGTAAGGTAAACAAAATTAGAAAAAGTTGAAAATCTCTTAAGCATCTTGACATCTACTCGATTGTTAACATATTTGAACTGCTTAGATATTTAAATGGAGTCAATAGACACATTGGAAAGGTCGCATTTTCAACCTACGATTTTCTATTTCATTTGTTAAAACAGACAGATTTGCCATCCTTACAAATCTGACACTGTAATCCACAATTACATCTGAAAAAAAATGTTTAAAAAATTATTATAATCTTCCTTATAAAAAATTAGCATAACTAATCATTTTAAGCCATTGATGTCCCCCTAAAAGACACAGTACTTATAGTCACATTCATAAAAATGACAGGAACTATATTTATAGACAACCGAAATACGAGCGACCAAACAGGTCATTTTTTTTTTTTAAATAATATCATTTCTTCTCTTTTCTATTAGGTCCTTTTATATCCTCTTCATCGTTTATCAGATATGAAATAACACCTTAACTGCATGTTTGAAAATTCATAATGTCCATCAAATACAAATGTGGTGTAAACGTCAATGAGCCGCATCCTACCGATAAAAATAACCAAAAGACTTGTTCAAGTTTGACGTTAAAAAGAGATGCGAGTTTCCTTCAAAGAGACAGCATCCCAGCGACAAAATATATGTACCTGCATATGTGCACTTTAATTTAAAAATCTATATATATCCGCATAGTATATCAGCCATAATTTTGATGTCTGGATTCAATGTATAAAATAAATGACCGCTGTTGGGATGGCGCCTTTATGTCTTCTCCTGGCACTCATGTGAACATGTTTATAGTAGAACGGCAAATGTAAGCAATAAGGAAAACAATTAATGCACATTCTTTTTCTGCTTTTTTTCTGCAATTGAGAATGTATTCATAATATTGAACAGTCACTAGGGTGTGTAAAACATAACTATTAGACAGCATCATCCAAGTACATGTACCAATGTACCAACACTGACATGTCTGAATTCATTTTTGCTTTTTAATAAAAAAATGTATATGAGCTTCTCTCCTGGGAATAGTATACTGTTAATCTATTATGTCGGTTGGTTGATTTTGTTTGTAGTTCATTCATGTACACAAATCTCTCGACAAATCTGACGAATTTGACGAGATTGTTGGTAGTTTTACCACATCGTACATATCCGTACACTGTACAACTGTATAATTTTCGTTAGAATATTCTGCGGAAAAAAGAATAGTAAATCCAATCCAAACAAGTAGAATAACAATGAAATATCCATGCATGTACAAATGAATAAAGTAAAAATTAGGAAGAGACAGGTGAAAAACGGGGAACGAAGTAACGTCGACAAAGATGTTGATATCCCATGATATAAGAATGTTGTTCCGATGCGTTGGATAACCTTTCTATCCGTCTTCTAATCTAAAAAATATGATAGCTCTATGTAATTGACTAATGTATATAAGAATATATAAAATAAAAAAAAGAAAGAATTGTGTTGTTATGAATAATGTCTATTGAGTATAGCGAGTACAGAAATTTGCTATCAGAGGCCTTCTGGGGAAGAACAATGCGAATGTTGTTTATACATATTTTAATAAAGATCTAGTCTGATATGAAAAGTCGCAAAAACGATAACATTTCATAAGCAGACATGTCCCCAGGTCTGGTCAATAGCAGACTTGTCCACAGGTCTGGTCAGAAGAAGACCTGTCCACGGGTCTTGTCAGAAGCAGACCTGTTCACAGGTCGGGTCAGGAGCAGACCTGTCCACAGGTCTGGTCTGGGGCAGACCTGTCCTAAGGACTGGTCAAAAGCAGACTTGTTCACAGGTCTGGTCTGGAGCAGACCCGTCGATAGGTCTGCAGCAGTCATAAAAAAGCGGACCGTAGGTCAGGTCCACCGTAGACGAAGTTAACTTGCTGGTCTGCTTAAAAATTCTCAACTTAAAAAGCAGTCAACAACTCTAAGTTAACTTTTGTCAAGGTTAGGACCGCACCCATCTGTATCTCCGTTTGGCCTTCTTCAACAAATTCAATCCAATAGCGTTTAAAAATATATATGTAACTATACAAGTTCAAAACGAGACAAAATGCAAAAAATTTACACAACAACAATCACATCCTGTCATATGTCTTTATGTGGACTTCCCCTTTTTAAATTACCATGCATTTGGTTTTTCTGGGGTTTTTTTTAGGTAAAAAGTACTCATTGATATTTACAACAGAAAGGTATGTGACTAATACTTTTTTTCTTCAGCTAATGATGGTTTGAAAAAAGTGATAAGATTAGGACAAAATATCAGAATTGAAGAAAGCAACCTACGTTATAAAACAAACATTGATAATATTGCAGATAAAACATAGTCAAAAGATTAAAATCTTATCTTGGCACTTAGAATTTGGTGATCTAATCAATTATATTGTTTTAATCTAAATGTATACACAAGCGGCAGTTATAAGTATTAAATGGTTAAGCTGTGATTTACAAACTTGCAACAGTAACATAACTGAAGTCGAAGTTTGAAAACCAACAGATGAGTTCTTCGGTAACGAAATTTTCCTCCATTGCGTCTTTATGATATAAACACTTTTCTAGACTGGACATGATTTAGAGCTTGACATATTGTATCCAGTATATCTATCTATTGTTGAACACTATTTATTGTCTTTTGTAACGTTTGCACTAGATCGCCGTTCAATGGCATAACTACTATAACTATATACTATAAATACTTCCTATAGAAATTCATTGAATTTACATTTTTAAAAGAGAATTGTGAACTTAGTGAAGACTAAGTTTGTCCTTGGTTTGACAAAAAAATAGATGAGTATTTAACAAAGATGATATTGGTATTAAAAATGATATCAAACTGTTAAGCGTCTTTATAACTAGTTGATAATCATATAATTTATGACGTGGTTCATATTAGTGTGGATTGCTGCCTAACTAGTTTGAAATTAGGTATTAACCGGGGTTTATTTACTATTGACGCATCCCCTCTTCTTTCCTCCAAGAAAAAAAAATACATAACAAAGGGCAATTAAACGGACTTAACACTAATGTTGACGTGGATAACATTATAGGTCCTTTTTGGTCATAAAACGCTTCAACTGTATCGGAGTAATTTATAACCACTTGAACGATGATCAATGAATCGTCTCGTTGTTATTAAATTCATATTATTAATCACTTTTGTGTTATCGTATATATAATAAAGTAAGAAAATGTGGTATGATTGCCAATGAGACAACTCTCCTCAAGAGATTAATGAAATAGACATTTCCAACTATGGGACACCGTAGTTCTTCCAAAGTGTACAAAACTCATAGCGCATAGTAAGCTAGATATGCTACCTAAATGATAAACAAACAATTCAAACGAGAGAACTAAACGCCTGATTTATGTATAAATAATGAACGAAAACCGAACATGATCAACATCAACAAACTAAAACCACTTAATAATAATCAACTGACTAGAAATCTAGTTGTGGGTGCAAAGTAGGGCAAAAAAAAAAAAAAAAAACACTGAACGGACAGAGTATGTATACATTCATATAAAAAAAACACTAAGTATTTAATATATGAAAGTCCAGAATTGGCGTTTTCTTTCAATTCTATACATCTATACTTCTAATTTTTGACATTAATTTTATGCAAAATGTCTTTTGTAGTCATTTTCTATAAGGTTTCTTATGACGTTATACTTAACACTTGAGTAAAAGCAGACTACAAAGCTAAGCAGAAACTAATAGTGTTTAATAACAAAGATTTACCACCTGTTTTACATTTGTAATGACGTTTTACCCTTTATTTAACAAAAATATTTTTTCTTATTATTAATAAAATTGAGAATGGAAATTGGGAATGTGTCAAAGAGATAACAACCCCAACATAGAGCAGACAACAGCCGAAGGCCACCAATATGTCTTCAATGCAGCGAGAAACTCCTACACCCGGAGAAGTCCTTAAGATGACCCCTCAACAAATATGTTACTAGTTCAGTGATAATGGACGTCATACTAAACTCCGAATACAAGAAACTAAAATAAAAAATATACAAGACTAACAAAGGTCAGAGATTCCTGACTTAATACATGTGCAAAAATGCAGGGGGCTTAAACATGTGTTTTGAGATCTAAACTGTCCCCCTTTACCCCTAGCCAATGTAGAAAAACAAACGCACAACAACACGCATAGTAAAACTCAGTTTAAGAGAAGTCCGAGTCCGATGTCAGAATAAGTAAACTGGTTTTTTTAACACTTTCTTGGTCAAACTTTGTTTTACATAATAAACTTCATTTTGACATCAAACATGTTCTTAATCCTGAATAGTTGTCTCTGCATGAAGGTAAAAAAAAGGTTTTATGCTATAGGTTGCATTTTTGTAAGTATAGACAATGCAGTTTCCCATAGGAACTCTATTTGCGGCTAAAACTGTGACACTTTTACTATGAGAGTTCGTGAAAATTGCATCCTAGAATAGAAAGTTGATATGCACTACTATTTTATTTAAAGGTCAAAATATAGGGCTGTGCGGCATATTTTAAACAACTATATTCCTCGAACATATACTAAAATTTTGTACAACCCCAACTTTTACTTTTTTGCCTGCTTCAGAATTCATTTTTCATCGCAATAGTATTTTTTTTTCTATACTGGTAACAGTCCAGAGTTATGTCTCTATGAAATGAAACATAGGGATCATATCTTGGAACCAGTATAATACCAAAATACTAGGATGCCATCTTGTATGACCTGACAACATTATCGTAATTATATACCTTTTTACCTTCTGAATAAGTCTGTTTAAAAGCTTTTTAGCTACATGCCGAATTATTTTTTGCTTTTTATGGAATACCACTATGAAAGAATTGATGTGAAATACCAGAACTTATAAGTAAGTTAGTAAAATCTAGTAAATGTTTTGACTAGTATTTGATATCTAAAACCCTGGTACAACTTTTTTCTCTTAGTAAAACAGAGATTTCGTTCGTTCAAATCATATACAATGTTTCAAACACGAGCGAATCTACCAAATTGAGAAATAAGAATACAATAAGATTGTGATAAGGGAATTGCACCATCTAAAATAGATGAACAACAAAAGAAAATCCTCTCTTTTATCATAAATTTTGGTAATAAGCTTTCTGTTTTAAAAGATATAGATATTATCTAAGATACAGGAAAGGACAGTGTTCATTATTAGTATTAGATTTATTCAAAGTCAGTTCGGCAGGATAAATCTCTTGAGTGCACATACTGAACTCGTCATTATTGAGTGCCATTATATCATCCAAATATCTATACGTGTTAATACATTTTTATTTCAGATGTTGTTTCGACGGGTCTTTGCTGATATTAGTCATAAATTGTAACTCATAACAATTCAGAAACTGGTCCGCAAAAAGAAGTGCATATCCATTATTATTCCGATGACATACAGAATATCCATAGCTAGCAACATGTTATGTAGTAATAATTACATATATTTATTGTTTACATTTTTTTTCTGACATCAGAACTGATTTTTTATACTTTAATATCGTATCACACCCTTGCAAATTTGTAAAATTAATAGTAATAAGCGCCTGCTGTTAATTAATATAATTCGTTTTCAAATTAGAAAAAAAAATATAGCTCGTTTACTTTAATGGAAAATAAACTCTCAGTCCTTCTATGATATTGATTTTACATAATACATCTGAATATTTACTACCTTTGGAATGTGTATTTCAAATTATAATCCTGATTTTAAATAGCGTTTGAATGATAGATGGTTTTTTTTAATTACAAAATACTGTACATTTGTATAACATATTGATAATCTCATAGAATATTTATATTGATATTTTTTTTGTTTACCTTTTTTTTTTTATTCATTTGGACTTGTTATGCAATGTTTAACATATATTCAATATTGATCTATTAGCTCGTATTTGCCTCTGTAAAATTATTGAAAATATGAAATCAACTTCACCACTTGGAACTATCTTTCTGATGAGCAGCAACCCTATATCACAAAAAATAATTTCGTAGTTATAATTCGTATTATTTATATTGTATCCATTAGTTTAAACATATTTATTTATAGTGGATTGGGAAACAAGTTTAGCAACTTAGATTAATCCCTTTCCACTTTGCGGGTGTGAGTGCTGCCATGTAGCGGCATTAGCCTACTCGTTTTCGCAATATACAATGTACATGGGTGTCTTTTACGTGCAAGAGATATGGAGATCTTGTATCCATACAAAAGCTTCCCGACCAAATATATACATTTTAAAAAAATGGAATGCAAATTTTCTTGATTTAAGGATTTTGCTACAGCGAAGTTTTTGATACATTGTAATACAAATAATTTCTTAATTCATCATGTTCATATAATTGATCAACACATTTTGTTATTGCTAAGTTAAAATGACGTTTAAACATTTGAAAATAGACGAGTAATGTTACAATATAAAGTGATTGCTTACTCGAGAAAGAGATTTTAACAAGCATACTTTTGATAAGAACTTCCTTTTCGAAACTAGCAGCAATTGACCAAAACATATTCTAGAAAGCAACTGCAATAGGTCGTTGGTGTATTTGTTATGTTTTTTTAGACTTTGGTTTTAGTGGGATCTTGATAAGACAGAGATATAAAGTTAGTCAAACCACTAGTACAAGTAGGAAATAGAAATGAACGAAAGTACCAGTCTTCTTGGATCCGTACTAGTTTTATTTAATTTCTTTCAAAAGCGCATTAACTATCAATAAAAAAGTTAAGTTTAATATGATATTAACAATCAAATCGATATCGTTGAACATTTGATAGCTGTAACTATAATGACTAAACTAACCTTTATCATGTTTATAGAGATTGTAAAACTGTATTTTAAAAAAAACCATCATTACTGGACTGATTGTAATGGATATGCTCATGATGACGATAGAAGAAACAGAAAGTAGATTTAACTCTAGTTTCACATACATAATGTTAATTTGATTCAACATCCACAGATATATTAACTCTGACAACCGTTTTAAAAAAAATCCGCTCACGGTCAACTGTTATACACATAAGGACGTATATCATCTCCATGACTGAAACGACTTGCATTTTATTCCATCTTTCAATATGAACAGCTATAACTTATGACTAGTTTAGATGTCTATTCCTCAATATCACTTGCATATATTTCTTACCGTCATAGTTCATATAACCTTATGTGTTAACATGAGACTATTTGCGGTAGTTTATTTATTTTTCTGTTTGTCTGTACATCGATATCAATCATTATGTATGTTGTTTCATGTTCGTGTCTCCAGATGCGGATTTGGATTTCACCATTTACACATTAATTGTATTATTGACAATCTGTACGTAATAGTACTTTTTAGGGCAAGGTACGGATATATGAAAAGCATTCTGCATTATACCATAGTAAAATAGTAACAATAATGAAAATAAAAAAGATATAAGAACAAAAAAATATCAAACAAACACGGCCGACTATTTAATGATAAACATTTTTTAAATTTCATTTTTATTTTCATAATGACAATAAACAGCTGTTTGCATTAAATAATAATAACAATGTATACCACAACAAAAGTGATAATGGTCATAAGTGTCTTCAGTTATATACTAAAAGTCATTTACTCTGCGCATACTACTTTTAGTATCCGACATAGTCTGACAGGAAAAAGTAAAGCCCAACTGAGAGCCGTCCTTAACCTCTGATGTTTTCTGACCAACACTACTTCTGACATTTCCAATGCAACATTTGCCCCAAAGCTGTTTGTGGTTGGAAGCACAATAGATATCGCACACAAAGCTCTAAACTTTTAGTAATTAGTGTAGAAACAAACAATATGCTGGTGTTTATTGTTTTATCCTGTGAAACAAGCAACCTTTTGTACTCAAATAAGTAAATAAGTGCTAATTTAACTTATTTTTTGTTCTTAATTTCGTCTCTGACATCAGTAACGAGGTAAGGAGAACTTTTATATCGTATCACACCCTTGAAAGTCTATCAAGTCAATATTACCCAGCGCAAGTTATTTGATTTAAGGTAAAATTAGGTATATTCACAATAATGAAGCAAATTTCCAACCATTCCTAATATCATACTTTTGCATAAAACGTTTGCATATTTACTAGACTGAAAAATATCCACACTGTACGTTCACTTTAGATTAACCGTAACGTCAAAATATATGAACATCTATCAACACTGTATGTTGACCTGAGGTTAATTGTAGCAGCAAAATATATGAACATCTGCGACATCAGGGTAAGCTATTACAGAAATAAGTATGTACATATGAGAGTTTAAATATATATATACCGATAATTGTATCAGGTTAGTAAAGTTAGCGTAGCACGGCAAATTATAATTAGAATTGATGTAACAACTGCTTTGGGGCATTAACTTTACCTTTTAGAAATATTATTTTATACCAACTAAGATATTTAGGTTTTAACACCTGCTATTGTTTTGGAAACTTCTTGTGTATATTCAAATAGTATTAAATATTTGTAAGAAATTGGTTTAAACACTTAAAGTAGTTGTTGTGTAAATAGTTATCAAAGGTACCAGTATTATAGTTTGGTACGCCAGACGCGCGTTTCGTCTACATAAGACTCATCAGTGACGCTCATATCAAAATATTTATAAAGCCAAACAAGTACAAAGTTGAAGAGCATTGAGGATCCAAAATTCCAAAAAAGGTGGGCCAAATACGGCTAAGGTAATCTATGCCTGGGATAAGAAAATCCTTAGTTTTTCGTAAAGTTCAAAGTTTTGTAAACAGGAAATTTATAAAAATGACCACATTATTGATATTCATGTCAACACCGAAATGTTGTATGATATTGGTATACTCAAATTTAGATTTAGCTAGTGTCTTGATGAGGCATGCTATACATATAACCTCGATACAAGGACGATATTACAAGAACAATAAATCAGAATTTGAAACGTAATAAAAGTTACGAGTTGTGCTATATAATCACCATGACCGTAAATTTCATCAGAAACATAAACTGTTTTTTTCTTCTTCATTAAGCCAATAAACTGTTACAATGATGAAGTGTAACATATAAAAACAAAATAACATGTCTTCGGATACATTATAAAAGTCATTTACTCTGTGTATACCTTCTGATACAGACTACGAAACACCGATTAGTTCAAAAGTATACCTATACGATATATTCTAAGGTTTTGTTACTGGTACCTCTGCCTTACTAGCAGGGACTAGCTGCATGTTTATTAAACTTCTTCAATTATAAATGAAAATCGTTCTTTAAACTTCAGTGAATGTAATCGGTGTGGACATTTCAAGTCTGCAGAAATGAAGCTGTAAACCAAATGGAATCTCCATTTCAATATAAGTCCCAAATCTATATCAACAATAGACAGCGAATCTATAGAACACAAATTTCAGCAATGTAAAAACTGTCAAACCTCTATTTTGTGTTGTTTTGAACAGTCATAAAAGCAGCTGTTTATGTTTGAATACTATAAGAAGTGATAATTGTATTAATTTGTCGTTTCAAGTTCCGTATTTGACATTATTACTGATATTTAAAGAACTTTGATATCGTATCACACCCTTGAAATGTTATTAAATTGATATCAATTAACGCATACTACAAATGTACTAGACTAAGTATTCAAATTATTCTATCCGTTCCAAAATAACATGGAGTGTGTTTACAATAAAAGTACAATAACAACAAATAAAAAAAAGCTAACAGCTAAAGATTTTGCTTTTACATACAGGTAGAAAAGTGGGACGAAAGATACCAGAGGGACAGTCAAACTCATAAATCGAAAATAAACTGACAATGCCTAGAACATCTGCACTTAAACTACATCATGAACATCAGCACTTAAACTACATCATGAACATCAGCTGCACATTAAAAATGTCATTTCATTACTTGATTAATAAATTCCCTGGTGATTGATTCTTATATCACTGCATATTAACTGACCTGTTGTACTTTCTCTTAGAAATTTGATATTTCGATGCATTTAGTGTTTAGATAATTATTGGGCGCGTTTGTACAATTTATAAAAAAAATACAGTTCAAAACCAATATGCAGGAAACAAAAAAACATTGGTATTCCTCTCTTAACAAGTTTAAATTTCACCTATGATAGGCGTCTCCATACACAATTTATGCAAAATTTGTCAATTTTATAATGGGTTGAATGCTTTTCTTGAAAAGAGTTTTATTGGCAATACCAGTATGCGTTGCTTGTCAGTGAATAACTCCAAATATACATTGAGATATCTTTCATTTCGTATGTAATTACATTTTGATATAAAAGGTAGACAAAACATCAATGTATACATATGTTTAGTCTATAACAAAACCACAATATCTTAGTGGTATGTTATAATAAATTAATGATCATTTCAAAGAACTTGGACGAAAAAATGTTTGAGCAATGTCAAAGATTTACAGAATTACTATTACCAATGTTATTTCAACTGATTGGACGGAACTTACGTTTTAATTTGCCTACGGACAGTCTATTTGAAGATGTGTGTGATAAGGATGATTGCCGTTGTATAATTATTAATGGTTTCCAATCACCTATCAGTGTCAACAAACGGATAAATTTAAAGAAGTGTTTGATATGGGACGAAGAGAATAGTGAAAAACTTCTAGCATTTTAAAGTATAGGCTACTTTATTCTGTTTTAAAACATTTGTAATTGTGAGATTAATATCAATCGTGCTTTGAAAAATGTTTAACAAGGTAAAGTATTTACACCTTATTTATCTTTTCTTAAATATGATCAACATATACAGCTTAACAAAGGCTATCACCGACTTACGGGATATGGGACGAAGAGAATAGTGAAAAACTTCTAGCACTTTAAAGTATAGGCTACTTTATTCTGTTTTAAAACATTTGTAATTGTGAGATTAATATCAATCGTGCTTTGAAAAATGTTTAACAAGGTAAAGTATTTACACCTTATTTATCTTTTCTTAAATATGATCAACATATACAGCTTAACAAAGGCTATCACCGACTTACGGGTGAATTTAATCTGATTTTTAGGTTTACTATTAAAGCACATCTGCTAGTTCGGGTAAATCAGTCGAGTCATAGATTCAGCAACCTACCATAACTCCAGTAAACTGAGAAAACGCCTGCATAGAGAGAACTGTTGAAGCTAACCTGGTTAGTGAGACTACTACACATACGGATAATCAGAAGAGAGAAAAATTAAAAAAGCGGAGAAAGTTTCCAGAATGTGACAATTATAAAATATTTTTACACTCTGTTAGCAAAAGAAAATCAAAGGTAGAGTGTGACTATTTAATTTGCAAATACACATATAGTGTTTTATATTTTAACAAGACCAATGACCTTTTCATAGATGTACTGGTCTATGATATGCGACCCTGTTTAACCCCGCCCAGTCAGGTGAAATAAATATTAATTATACAGCCAGTTTGATCCTATTATGTGTATGTATACAATGTATACGATAAATGTGGGATATGAGTACGCCACATAAAAGTGCTCTTTCTGTGAAATAAAATTATCATAGATACCAGGACTAAATTTAGTATATACGCCAGACGCGCGTTTCGTCTACAAAAGACTCATCAGTGACGCTCGAATCAAAAAAAGTAAAAAGGCCAAATAAAGTACGAAGTTGAAGAGCATTGACGACCAAAATTCCTAAATGTTTTGCCAAATAAAGCTAAGGTAATCTATGCCTGAGGTAGAAAAGCATTAGTATTTCAAAAATTTCAAAAATTTGTAAAACAGTAAATTTATAAATTTACCATATCAATGACAATTCATGTCAGCACAAAAAGTGCCGACTACTAGTGGACTTGTGATACCCTCGGGGAAATAAATTTCCACCAGCAGTGGCGTCGACCCAGTGGTTGTAAATAAACTCATCATAGATACCAGGACTAAATTTAGTATATACGCCAGACGCGCGTTTCGTCTTCAACAGACTCGTCAGTGACGCTCGAATCCATAAAAGTAAAAAGGCCAAATAAAGTACGAAATAAATATACCATTTTAGATCTATGGCATATGTTAAAATATAGTAAATGAAATACCAAAAAAGGAAAGATTCTAATACTTGTCGAGCGATTGTTGCATTTCAAACCCTTATTCATCTTAACCACTAACAACTTCATTTTGTTTACCGATACATGTTGGTTTATTCTGTAATTGGGTAAGCAATGCCTGTAACAAGTCAAAAACTTTTGATATTGCCATTTGTTTTAGGTACTTTCCGTTTTGAACTTTCCACGGAGTTCAGTATTTTTTGTGATTTTACTTTTACTTGTATACTATACAGACATCGCTTTCATCAACTGAGATCACGCCCCTCCTTCTCTCGTTTTCATCGGGGTTTGTGTTTCACAGTGGAGTAATAGAGTAGTACATACTTCTGATTTATCCAGCATATTGATGAATAGTCGAGTTGAAGTGTTATGAATTATATATACAACAGTCCTTTCTCTCTTAGCTATTATATCTATTGTTGCTGACACTACAAATGTTTAATTATAAAAACGCTTATAGACACAATTAAACATAAGTCATGGACAGAGTTTGTAAACCACTTGTATACAAAAAAATATTCATTCTTTTTTCAGAGGTAATGTCTTGACAAATTTGCTATTTACATGTACAATGTATGTGACGTGAGTCGTGGCATTTTCTTAAACTGCCTTTGCTATCAAATTAATCACAGCTGCCTTATTTTCATATCTTTTAATTTTTTTCAATTCTTAGGCAAATATGTGTCCTAAATGCTGTTTAAGTTTGTATGTTATTTTAACGTCTCAATACTTTTGATTCGAGCATCACTGATTCCTAAAATGTTAAGGCGTTTGGTATTCTTTCTTTTTTAAAATATTACATTTATTGTGGTTAATGCTATAACTGTTTAAATATTAATATGCTCATTGACTTAATTAAACATGCGTCATAGACAGAATTTTAAACCCCTTGTCATTAAAAAAAGGATTCAGTCTAATTACTTAGGTTATAATAATGACTTGCCAAATTTTCAATGTTAAAATGTCATCATTCGAAAGGATGACTCTAGCTTCAACACTTTGAATATTAGCCTTAATAGCTTCCCTGTAAGCATACATCGTCTATTCTTGAAAGGAAATGCAAAGTCCTGAATATCATATCAACTTAGAGACATAAACACCATATACAGGCGTTGCTTGCAATTCTGCTCACAGAAATGGAAATTCACAAAAGGAATTTGAAAATAATCGTGTGTCGTAAAAATGTTGTTTACAGACGATTCTCTTTGTCTTTTCCAGATTCAAGTCAAGATATGAGGCAGACCTAACCGTGTCTGTCGTATTAATTAGTTCATGTTGAACAGCGCAGCATGTTGAACAGCGCAGCATGTTTCATCTTGTTAGCTCTTGTATCTGTTGTATCCTTTATTTCAAGTACAATTTAATACTTGGACCGAGGAATTAGCAGAACTTGAATTAAGAATAATTCTAGATTACTTGCGTTTTTCAAAAGAAGATCTTGTATGAAATATGTTCAAAAACTCTAAGGCTGAACAATAAAGAAAGGTACTTTGAAGCATCCAATCATTTTTGTACTTTAAATCTCCCTTTACAATGTCACAGTTATTATTATTAAAAAAAAATCAAATGCTAGGAAACGCACAAGTCAATAAAACAAATAACTGGATGAAGGTTAAATACGATTGTTTCTTATTTAATTTCGAAATGAAAAATTTACAGGAATCTCATGGTTTCAGTAGCAACTTCTTAAATCTTGTGTATTATTGTCATACTTATAAATAAACTGTTCATATAACTTAAATCTTTTCTAAAAATTAGGATTTTCTACTCAAGGAATGAATAACCCTACATAATTCAAGCCATCAGTTTTCTTATTTTATAGCTGACTACGGTTAGGGTTTTGCTCACTGTTGAATGGCGTACAGTGACCTATAATTGTTAATGTCTATGTCATTTGGTGTTTCGTGGAGATTTGTCTAAATGAAATTCATACTGCATCTTCTTATTTTTATATTTGCTGTATTTTTAGCTCACCTAGCCCAAAGGGCCAAGTGAGCTTTTCTCATCACTTGGCGTCCGTCGTCCGTCGTCCGTTGTCGTCTGTTTACTTTAACAATAATCTTCTCCTCGGAAACTACTGGGCTAAATTTAACCATACTTGGTCACAATCATCATTGGGGTATCTAGTTTAAAACAATGTGTCCAGTGACCCGCAAAACCAACCAAGATGGCCGCCATGGCTAAAAATAGATAATAGGGGTATAATGTATATTTTGGCTTATAACTCTGAATCATAAGCATTTAGAGCAAATCTAACAGGTGTATAATTGTTTATCAAGTCAAGATCTATCTGCCCTGAAATTTTCAGATGAATTAGACAATGGGTTGTTGGGTTGCTGCCTCTGAATTGATGATTTTAAGGAAATTTTGCCGTTTTTGGTTATTATCTTGAATGTTATTATAGATAGAGATAAACTGTAAACAGCAATAATGTTCCGCAAAGTAAGATTTACAAATAAGGCAACATGACAAAAATGGTCAGTTGACCCCTTAAGGAGTTAGGGCCCTTTATTACTTTTACAAAAATCTTCTCCTCTGAAACTACTGGGCTAAATTTAACCATACTTGGCCACAATCATTATTGGGGTATCTTATTTAAAAAATGTGTCCGGTGACCCGCGAAACCAACCAAGATGGCCGCCATGGCTACAAATAGAACATAGGGGTAAAATGTATACTTTGGCTTATAACTCTGAAACCAAAGCATTTAGAGCAAATCTGACATGGTGTCAAATTGTTAATCAAGTCAAGATCTATCTGCCCTGAAATTTTTTCAGATGAATCGGACAATCGGTTGTTGGGTTACTGCCTCTGAATTGATGATTTTAAGGAAATTTTGCCGTTTTCAGTTATTATCTTGAATGTTATTATAGATAGAAATAAACTGTGAACAGCAATAATGTTCAGCCAAGTAAGATTTACAAATCAGTTGAATCCTTAAGGAGTTATGCTCTTTATAGTAATGTTTTACTCATTTCCGTAAATTTTTGTAATCTTTTACAAAAATCTTCTCCTCTGAAACTACAGGACCAAATTTAACCATACTTGGCAACATTCATCATTTGGGTATTTAATTTAAAAAATGTGTCCGGTGATCCGCGAAACCAACAATGATGGCTGCCATGGCTAAAAAATAGAACATAAGGGTAAAATATATACTTTGGCTTATAACTCTGAAACCAAAGCATTTAGAGCAAATATGACATGGGATAAAATTATTTATGAAGTTAACATCTATCTGCCCTGAAAGTTTCAGATGAATCGGACAATCGGTTGTTGGGTTGCTGCCTCTGAATTGAAATTTTTTAAGGAATTTTTGCTGTTTTCGGTTATTATCTTGAATGTTATTATAGATAGAGATAAACTGTAAACAGCAATAGTGTTCAACAAAGTAGGATCTACAAATAAGTCAATATGACCAAAATGGTCAGATGACCCCTTAAGGAGTTATTGACCTTTTTAGTCAATTTTTAACAATTTGCATTTATTTGGTAAGTTTTCACAAAATATTTTCCTCTGTAACCAAAGGGCCAAGTTCATTACAGATAGAGAAAATTGTAAGTAGCCAGAATGTTTAGTAAAGTAAGATCTACAAACACATCACCATCACCAAAACACAATTTTGTAATGAATCCATCTGTGTCCTTTGTTTAATATGCACATAGACCAAGGTGAGCGACACAGGCTCTTAAGAGCCTCTTGTTCAATTGATTTCTTCGAATTTGGGGTCCTAATTGCTCTTCTGCTGTGTGTTTCATTTTTTTTTACTACTTTTGATTCTAGTGTTCCTAATGAGTCTTGTATAGAAACCACGCACAGCTGACATGCAAATTTTTATCAGGGTATCTGAGATTATATAATTCACTTTAATCGTTGCTTAAACATATTGTATCACCTAAGTTGAAAAAAATTCAAGTTTTTTTTTTCCTGTAATCAAATATGGAGATAAATTTAATGCCAGTAATAATTTCCGACATACAAACTGAAAAAAGAAATTAAAGTGATTATCACTTGAATAACTAATTTAGCATATAAAGTCAGTGTTATAACAGTTTGTAAAAATATAAAGTTTATCCTTCATCAATTTATCTAACTGATCGTAAACAGATGGGACAGTCAATCTCATAAATCGAAAATAAACTGACAACGCCTGGTTAAAAATGAAAAAGACAAAGTATACATGATATGTATATTTGGAAATTTGATTTAAAGCATAATATTTACTACACTCCTTTCTGTCTAAAATCTTATTCGTCTTGTTATAAACACTATTATTGTTTAATTATAAAAATGCTTATACATATGCATCATGGACATAGTGTGTAAACCACTTTTAAAGGATTCAGTCTTTCTTTTTTATTATATAGATTATGACTTGCTCAATTTGCTAATTACATGTAAAATATCTTTTACCGCAGTATGGGCCTTTTCTTAAACCTTGTCTTTACAAAATTATTTACCATCATGATGCTTTATCATTCATAAGACTTGTGAGTTTCCAGACAAAGCTTGCATTAATTCTTAAAAAAAAGTCATGAACTCATTCAATCTACAATACGACATATTATAACATGAAATGTGAACATTGTACTGCACCAGATGCGCATTTTGTCATATACTACCCCTTCACACCTGGAGGCTAAAATGTTTAATAGTTTTCGAGTAAAATACAGCTTTAAAGAGCTGGTCGGATCGAAAAGGACCAACATAATATTCTTTTTAACGTTAAAAAGTCATTGTTCGAAAGGATGACTAGTACTGTAACTTCAGTAACTTGAAACCGACTTTAACTTCAACACTTTGCACCTTTGGCTCAATGGATTCCTTATAAACATTCATCCTTTAATATTGAAATTGTAATGAGAAATTCAAGGTCCGGAAAATCGTATCAATTTGAAGACATATAAACCATGATTAGATTATATGGAAATAGTCTAGCAAAACATCATTACTGCATTTGTATCGAATATTGACAGGAATACTGAAGAAGTTACGTTTATTTCGTCTGAAACTTGGTTTACCAACAGATGCGTTGGAAGCCTCAACTTTATATCAGAGTTTATTGGAACGGTTTGAAACAGACTTGTCAATAGAGCGAGGACACTTTCGAACTTATGTAGTCTTCGATAATCTGATTTTACCTGTTTTCTTGTACCAAATATAAAACTACTATTTGCACTTATGTCTATTTATGTCTAAAAATTTAGATTTTGTTTATGTTGATTGACACAAGACTGACATGTTACTCAAGTCATGACTTTGATTTTGTTATGCTCCGTCGACGATGAAGAAGGTCAATATATTTAAAAGTCTTAACGTCCGTTACACGTACAAGTTCTTTCTTACAATGACTGTTTGATCATGATTAAGTACGGTTTTGACTCAAAATTTATTTTTCGTTATTGAAATGTGACGGTATGTTCAGTGTAAGAAATTCACCATGAAATCAAATAAAGATAAAACTGAGTACATATATAAATTAGAAGATGCAATATGAGTGCCAATTAGACAGCTCTCCATCCAAGTCATAATTTATTAAAAGTTAACAATTATTGATTATAGTACGGTCGTCATCATGCAGCGTTTGCTCACACCAAACAGCAAACTATAAAAGGCCCGAAATGACTATAACACAAGAGTGCACACGCTGAAATGTCTCGCCTTCTTTACTTACCATTGATAGTCCTAAATATAAAGCTTTATTACAACAGTCACATAAACTTTACATTAACCAAGAAAACTAAAAATTTACCAATAAACCATGAAAATAAAGTCAAGGTCAGATGATACCGACCAGACAAATATATACATTACAATCATTCCATAAAACAAATACAGTTCACTTATTCCTTATAGTATTTGAAAAACAGACCAAACAAGAATCAAATAACATGGACTAATGAACCATGAATATAAAATCAAGGTCAGAGCAATAGTACTGCAAGATAGACAAGTACACCATACAAACATTCCATACACCAAATATATCTAACTAAATGCTTATAGTATCCGAGAAAAACACCAAAACACAGATATTTTACTTTGCTGGACCACTTCACCCTGAAATTGAGGTCAAGGTCATATGACACCTGTCAATTGGACATTTAGACATTAAAATCGTTCCATACAACCAAATATAGAAGAACTGTTGCATTTGGTATCTGAGTTTTCGTATAAACCACTTAACATTGTTCAATGATCCATAAAATGAGGTCATGGTCAAGTGAAAACTGTTTTACTATTTGTTGGCGCACACCACATTATTTTGGTGCGCACAGTATATTTAAATTGTGCGAACAAAATATTTAAATTGTGCGCACAATATATTATTTCGTGCGCACACTATATTATTTTGTGCGTACATATATTTTTTTCTTTGCATGTCCCTAGCGGGGGCTCCGTAATAAACAGATATTTAGGTGAAATAAAACTTTATAAAATGGTCCAATTTTATGGTTTACACAATTTTTATTTTTATTTTGAGAATAACAAATTGTAAAAATGAAATATCATGGGGTTATATATATATATATATTTGATACACCTGGAAAGGTGTAATAAAATATACAAATTATTAATGTCAGAACTGACGTCAAAGACGAAAACTGATACATTAACCTAATATAGTTATAACTTTTTGTTCACAAAATTGGTATATAAAGCTGTTTAGATTGCAGGTTATCACAACACACACAAGCATTCAAGCTGTTATTAACTTAGCGAAAGCAAAAATGTCTATTGTTCTACCAACCACATATAGCTTTGGAGCTGGCATTGCAAGGGAGATGTCCGTGAGTCACCAAATTCAGTACGACACATATGTTGTGTCCAAACAATGGTTATCGATTCCTGAGGGTGAATGTACATATACAATGAGTTCAGAAATATTCAGTTTCTGCAATGCAAATAAACAAAACAACACCGAAAACTTCTTCTGAAGATCTATCACGTCTATTTAATAGATTTGCAGTAATCTAAATATACAGATGATCGTAAAGAACACAGATGTGTAACATCAAATTTACAGGATGTTACTAAACATCAGAGTATACATGACGAAACTGAACTTCAGAGTATACAGGATGTTACAAAACAACAGAGAATGTAGGGCAATACAAAGCATAAGAGTATAGAGGATGGTACACAGTATCGCAGGATACAGGACGGTACAAAACATCAAAGTAAACAGAACGGTACAAAACATCAGAAAAAACTGGGCGATTTTGAATTTGTATCAGGATTTTGTGGGCAGAGAAAATGACTATTAGAAAAGTAACTAAAGACAATCATGTAGGTTCTTACTTTTGGTGTAACATGTTTTCATGTGCACCTTTTTATTGCATCTTAATGCTAATGATTTTTATCGATATAAAAATAAAAACTTATACTAAAAACTTGCTTTATTATTGTAAAATGTATTGCAATGTTTCTTTGTGTGTTTTGGTTCTTTGTCTCTTATCGTTATCGTGAAATTAATACTCTCGTGTATTTTAGAATTATTTTGACACAACTGTGTCTCTTACAGTATTTTATGTGAAGAGTGTCATGTAAATTAAAAGCTTTGACGTGCTGAACACATGGTTGTGCATCTACCTTGTATGAGAGGAATGATATAACAGATTAATAACACTGAACCAGCTATGTTTAAAGAATAAACAAACATCAATATTGAGAGACAAAAACACGAATGAAACAATTACAAAATTATTAGTAAGTTGTAAGACCGATAGAAAATACAAACGCCACTGAAATCATTTACAAGAATGGTAAAAAGGTATTATGGACCATATTTTAAAATTATGAGATATTTGGAAGTGATATGTTTTAAAAGGTAGGCAAATCTGGCAAGACATTTTTATTGTCATTTCAAAGTGACCAATTTCGGTAGTAATTCTGTCAAACGATTATTATTGACACTTTTAATGAGTTACTGACAGAATCGTGTATTGAAACAACACTTAATGAGAAATAAGTGGTAAATGAATCAGGTTTAAGTACTCGACACAAGTTTTTACTGGTTTAACAGGCACTAATGTTCTGGTTACTTTTAATCACGGAAATTTGCTCGTTCATCATAACAAAAGGTTCATGCTGAACCTTTAAAAGGATAGATTCACAAAAAAGGGTTGACATACATTTACATCCCTTTTTCATTCTGTATTTGTTCTCTTAAATGCGCTGAATAAAGATAGTTCGTTGTGCATGAAATAGGTGTCAATTTCACAAGTAGTTTTCAAATGCGATTTACGTTATACACAAACTAGTTATTATTATAATTATCATAACGACTGATTTGACACACACAAAAAACACAAAATAACAGAACATTATTATGAAATCCAAATAAACGCTTAGCAAAAAAAAAATCAAATGTGAAATGATAGATTAAATCAGAAAGTGATAAGTAAGACATTATGTTGGAGGGGGTCTCAATTGTCTCTAACCAATATATTGATCATATTTTAACACATGATTCAAAATCCGAAGTAACAAATATAAAAAAGTTCAATATTTTCAATAAAAATACATCATTTCAGATCGGCCGATTTTGGTAATAATCATGTCTAACAATTAATGTTAACTATTAGTGACTAACTTACAGTGTATATTGATACAGCCCGTAACAGAGAAGTGATCGAATTGATGTTTCTTTACCGTCAAAATTAGCTACGTTATCGACAAACTTAATTGAGTAGTGACCGAACTATTGGTACTTTAACGTTAAAAAGATTGACAATGCTGACAAACTTTCATGTGTCGATAATCAAGTTTAATACCGATAATATTGAAAATAATTCTAATAATATGAAACAAAATATGTCCATGCACCATTTCGATTGGGCGAACAGTAGTCATTTCTTCAAAGTCATAACAGAAAAAAAAAGATTTATGGAATGACGTCTTGATAGTATTATTTCCTTTACAATTTTACCCAAAACTAAAAGAAATATACTGATAAACAATTGAAAAGGTGTTTGATAGGAATGAAGTCCTTTATTTTTTCGGACTACAATGTGTACCGTATGTGTGATGGATTTGAATTCAATCAATAACTTTGAAATGTTTTCTCATATGTATACACAAAAGGGAGGACTGGTATTTGTACTTCTGTTAGAATATGACTTCGTCCGTTTCACATGCCAAACTTTTTTCTAGTACAGTTTAAATTTTGTTGATTCTGTACTCATACTTCACGCGTAGTTGAGTACAAGTGTCCTCGTAGTGAACGCACCCGACTACGCGTGCAGTAAAACGTGTACTCTTACGTAGGATACGGGGCAGTTTCTTTATTATATCTGTACTTTATCAAATACATGTACATGTTAATATTAACTTAATATTAAATAGGTAAAAATTATTGCTGAAAGCCTGTTCAGGGTTTCTTTCTTGTGTATGATTATATAACTTTTCACATGCCTGAACTCATTGACGATAATGTAAGGTGCTCTATTAGAAAAAAATGGATTTCTAGTTCGGGTTTGAAAAAAATGGATTTCTTGAGCCTGTTTTGTACATTTAGTTTAACAGATATGATTCAATGGAAATTTTCACATGGAAAATTCGGTAAATAGGAAAATGAAAAGATATGGGGTAATTTACAGAGAGACCACACTCCATCCATGAGAAAAACGGAGGGAATTTAAAAATCTAGAGGTCTTCACAAGGCTTTCAACAAGGGTGGAATCACACTCCTTTTGAAAAGCTCTAAATCGCCCCAACGTGTACATAAGTTTGGTCATCAAGAGATTCTGGTTTCTCTTTTTGTGTGTCATAAACATTCAATTCGGTTTTGAATTTAATTTACCGAAACATTTCCGTACATTAAATCTTCGGACGGTCAGAACATTTTGAGGACGCAACAGATTGAAGTACAAATTTAAGTAGTACATAGATCTGCAATAATTCAGCTTCCTGTACATGTTCATGAAGATCTAAATTTTGAATGTTGATTTCTTTAAAAAAAAAACACCATTTTGTTACAATAAAAAATCTCAAAATGTCCGTTAACAATGAAAAAGTTTGACCATGAAAAATCACATATCTAAGAAAAGCAGTCGTTTAATTGATTATAAGAAAGTTTCAGTATATCATGTCAAATTTCTTTAATTTGAGAGTTTTCCTTTAGTTACAAATGTAGCTCCATGTCTGATGGTGAAATAAAAATTAATGTCTCAGAAAGTGGTGAATTAGTTTCCATAAATGACAGATGAATCATGTAACATTGACGTACTCGTCGAACTGTTTAAAAGATTTGTGTTTACGACCAAAAATGTATATACAACTTCATTAATAAATTAATCTGAATTTCATAGCGCGTCGTCACAATAATGAAAGTTATAAAAAAAAAATCTATAACCAGCAGATCTATACTTCTCTATAAAGAAGTATTCTTGTACAAAAGGGTATTTATTATAAAATGGTCCAAACTATAGAATAGTTTACCACAGAAATCTTAAACGGAAGTTTCGACAATTTTAAACAGAAGAGATTTGAAAATAAATTTAACTTTAAATAAACACTGAAATAATTTTAATACCTCGAAGGTGTAAAGAATAAACCAACAATCTCAATCTTTAAAAGTGTCTTCATTGCACTAACCGACGAGTTCGTGTTTACAGTAGAAACAGTGGATGTGACTCCAATAAATTCATTATCATTGTAGTCATGAATATTTATCGCTTATATTAAATTGATAAAGATTTTATCGAGGTCGCACCAACTGTTTCTACAGCTAATATCAGTTACATGTAACATGATCTCGTTGATTCGCACGACGAAGCCATTATTTATGACAGAACACACATTCTAGATTATGTATTTTTGCTTCCGTCAGTTCGAAAGTATTTGATCATTTCAACTCCTTTGTATTTCATAATATGCGTCTTGAACAAAGACATATATTCGATTGAATAATGATTTCCTCGTAACAAATGATAGAAATTTCGGAGATCTCGTATTTGATCCTTTACCGTTAAAATGAAAATGCCAATGGCAGAGGTTGATTATAATAAAATGTTTTACTGTGTTAAAACAACTTCGACTTAAACAATGAAAACTTACACGTTGGACATGAAATATTTTGTCGATGAAGAAAATTAAATTATGTCACTTCTGAAATACGTTTACTGATAACGTAACTTATTTTGACGGTAGAGAAACGCGAATTCGATCACTACTCTGTTACGGGCTGTACAAAACAATGTAAAGTTTTGATTGGTTGATGAATCAGGTTTAAGTATTTAACAATCATTTTTGTCGATGTAAAAAACACTCACGTTCCTGTTTACTTTTAATCTTGAAATTTTATTTTTTCATCGTATATTTAAACATGTCATACGTCAATATGAATATGTTTTAAGAAAGTGAAGATCATTCGTATGTAGCATACTCCACATTTAGTATATGTATTGTTTAAAATGCACTCAAAAAGGCTAATGTGTTGTGCATTTATATATCTTGCAAGGAGAAATTAGTGTCAAAAGTAGTTTTAAATTACAATCTAAGCTAAATAGAAACAAGTAATTAATTTGCATTCCGTATGTATATGTCTGTCCCATGTGAGGTGCCGGTATTTCAGTGGTTGGAGTTTGTTGCTGTTTAACTAGTACATGTTTGTATTTAATTATTTTTTTATACATCAATTAGGCCGTTAGTTTTCTCGTTGGAATCGTTCCAGATTTTGTGATTTGCAAGTCTTTCATAGCTGACTATATGGTATGGGCTTTGATCATTGTTAAAGACCATACGGTGACCTAAAGCTGTTAATGTATGTGTCATTTAGTATCTTGAAGAGAATTATCTAATTGGCAATCATACCACATCTTTTTTGTCATAAAAAACAAACAGAAAAAAACAAACATTTTCGAACCAAATTAATAGAATAAGATGTCTTAAGATACATTATCAAAGTCATTTACTCTGTGTATACCTTCTTATACAGACTAAGAAACACCGACTAGTTCAAACGTATACCTATAGGTATTTTCTACAGTTTTTTACTGGTACCTCTGCCTAGCTAGCTAGGGATCAGCTGCATGTATATAAAACGTCTTCAATTATAAATGAAAATCTTTCTTAAAACGTCAGTGGATGAAATCGGTGCTGGACAAGTCTTCAAAAAAGAATTTGTTAACCAATGACATCTCCATTTTAATATCTGTCCCAAAGCTACAGACAGCGTAGCTGAAGTACACAAATTTCAGCAATGTTAAAACTATCAAACCTCTATTTTTTTGTTGTTTTGAACAGTAATAAAAGCAGCTGTTTATGTTTAAATACTATAATAAGTGATAATTGTATTAAGTTGTCGTTTCAAGTTCCGTATTTAACATTATTACTTATATTTGATGAACTTTGATATTGTATAACACCATTCAAATGTGATTAAATTGATATCAATTAACGCATACAACTAATGTACTAGTGTTCAAATTATTCTACTCGTTCCCAAATATTACGGAGTGTGTTTGCAATAATGGTAAAACAACAAAAACAGCAAACAACAAAAGATTTTGATTGTACATACATGTAGAACATCTGCATTTGAACTACATCAAGAACAACAGCTGCACATTAACACATGGCATGCCATCATTTGATTAAAAATAAAATTCAGTGGTGATTATGTCTGATATCACTTCATATAAATTTACCTTGAACAAAATGTTGTACTTTCTCTTAGAATTTTGATATTTCAATGCTTTTTGTTTTAAAATAATTTTTGGGAGTTTTTGAACAACTCACAAAAATTTACAGTTCAAAACCAATGTACAGGGGAAAAAAATATTTTTTTTAGTATTCCTCTCAAAACAAAGTTATTAATGTTGTTCTTGATGTAGTTCAAATGCAGATGTTCTACATGTATGTACAATCAAAATCTTTTGTTGTTTGCTGTTTTTGTTGTTTTACCATTATTGCAAACACACTCCGTAATATTTGGGAACGAGTAGAATAATTTGAACACTAGCACCTTTAATAGACGTCTTTATATACATTTTATTCAAAATTTGTCAGTTTCATAATGAGTTAAATGTTTTTGGGATTTGATGCGTCTGTCCTACAAGTGAGTGGTTTAGCGTAATAAAACCAGGTTCTATTTATCATTTTCTACATTGGAAAATGCCTGTACCAAATCAGGAATATGACAGTTGTTTTCTATTCGTTTGATCATTTAATCATTTTTAATCATTTAATGTTTTATCATTTGATTTTGCCATTTGATTAGGGAAAAGTAAATCACAAAAATACTGAACTCTGAGGAAAATTCAAAACGGAAAGTCCCTAGTCAAATGGCAAAATGAACAAAACCAAAATATCTAAGTGGTATGCATCAATCAATCAATGTTCATTTCAAAGACATTGAACGGGAAAATATGTAAGCAATGTCAAGTTTAAGATTTGCAGAACTACTATTACCAATTTTACGTTAGCGGATCTTACGTTTTATTTTGAATACGGATTTAAAGATGTGAGCGATAATTATTAATGATTTCTAATTATCTATCAGTATCACCAAACGAATATATTACAGAAGTGTTTGATTTTGGACGAATAGAATAGTGAAAAACGTGTAGCGTTTTAAAGTATCGGCTATTTTTTCTGTTTTAAAACATTTCTTATTGTGATATTAATATCAAACGTGCTTTAAAAAAAGTTTGAACAAAATAAAATATTTACACCTTATTTACTAAGGATTTTCTTATCCCAGGAATAGATAACCTTAGCCGTATTTGGCTCATTTTTTTTTGAATTTTGGATGCTCTTCAACTTTGTACTTGTTTGGCTTTCTAACTATTTTGATATGAGTGTCACTGATGAGTCTTATGTAGACGAGACGCGCATCTGGCGTACTAAATTATAATACTGGTAACTTTGATAACTATTTACACCACTGGGTCGATGCAACTGCCGGGGTAGTAATTTTTATTAATTTCCTGTTTACCAAACTTTGAATTTTTCGAAAAACTGAGGATTTTCTTATCCAAGGAATAGATGACCTTAGCCGTATTTGGCACATTTTTTTAGAATTATGGATGCTCAATGCTCTTCAACTTTGTAATTTTTCGGCTTTCTTACTATTGTTATATGAGCGTCACTGATGTAGACAAAACACATCTGGCGTACTAAATTATAATCCTGGTACCTTTGATAACTATTTACCCTTTTATTGAATATGATCAACATATAAAGCTTAACAAAAGATATCCTCGACTTACGCGTGAATGTTTATCTGCTTTTTAGATTTACTTTTAAAGCACATCTGCTAGTTCGGGTAAATCAGTCGGGTCACAGATTCAGCATATACGTCACTACAGTAAACTGGGAAAAAGCTTTTAAATAGAGAACTATCTTGGTTAGCGAGACTAATACATGTACGGATAATTCAAAGAAAGAAAATTTAAAAAACAGAGAAAATTTCCAAAATGTGACAATAATAAATATTCAAAACTCCGTTTTACAAAAGAAAATCAAAGATACAGTTGGGTGCAGACCAAGCATTACATTAAGTAAACGCAAGTTAACGCCGCGTGCACATATTTTGTAAGTTAACTTTAATTTTTGCGATTACTATAATTACGTTAATGGGGTCAAAATGGAAATTTCTAATATCTACCTGAGTAAACGGGCTTTTACTCTTTGTCCGTTCAGTCAGAAGTAAACAGGCGTTTACTTCAGATTTCCAAAATTTATTTTACGTGCACTTAAAAGTACACGGGCGTTTTTTACAGAATTGCAAATGTATTTTTGCGTGAACTTGAAAGTAAATAGTTATCAAAGGTACCAGGATTATATTTTAGTATGCCAGACGTGCGTGTCGTCTAAAGAAGACGCATCAGTGACGCTCAAATCAAAATGTTTATAAAGCCAAACAAAATTAAAGTTGAAGAGCATTGAGGATCCAAAATTCCAAAAGGCTGTACCAAATACGACTAAGGTAATCTATGCTTGAGATAAGAAAATCATTAGTTTTTTTCGAAAAATTCAAAGTTTCGTAACAAGAAAACCACATTATTGTCATTCATGTCAACACCGAAGTGTTTACTTTTCGCTTTAGCGTTGCTACGTTACCCATTTTTAACACCTTGTGGCTTCAGTAATAGCGGCTATGATCATGGTCATGATAAGAAATTAAATGTAAACGAAACATATAATATTTCATAAAACTTAGGATTCTCTACTCAAGGAACATATATCTTACATTAAATAGGCCGTCAGTTGACTTCTTTGAACTGTTTTACATTTGTCATGCCAGGGTCTGTCATAGCCGACACAGCGGTATTTGTTTTGCTCATTGTTGAAGGCTGTAATGTGACTTACATTTATTAGTGTCTATGTCATTTAGTCTCTAGTGGAGATTTATCTCATTATTATTCATACCACATCTTCCTAATTTTCATATGTCCTGTATTTGTCATATCTTTTAGAATTTCGGATCCTAAATGCTCGTATCCAACCATTTTATCCGGGTATTTAAATATGGTGAGATATAGATCGCTCACTTCCATCGTTGTCAAGGCGTTTGGTATCGCCTAATTATAGATAAAATGTCAAGGTAATTTCTTCCCCTTTTGAAATCTGAAATGAAGGTATTTCAAAGGTTAGTACTAATTTCTGACACGAAAACTGAGAAAAGAAATAAAATTATTATCACTTAATTAACCAATTAAGCATATAAAGTCGATGTTTTAACAATATAAAATTTATCCTTCATTGATTTATCTAACTGTTCGAAACACATGTTATATATATATATTGTTCTGGAGACATAAAAACAGGAAAATGGAAGGACATCATATTGAATAAATTTTACGAACTGATGAGAACAAACATACAAAAAGTAGAGAAAAAGAAAATTAACCTCGAGGCTCGTAGCAATATTTTCAACAAATCAAAGTATAACTTTACTGCAGACATGATATGGATATTGAAAAAGAGAAGTCCCAGTAAGACCCTATTTTTGGTCCCAAAATATAGCAATTTTACAAATTGTTCAACTGTAAATTTTTAGCTATTTATTGGAAAGTAGAATACTTCCGTTGCATAAATATTGACCTTTTTTGACAACACAATGCACATGTATCGGGTATAAGCATCATTAAGTCATGCTAAATTACTAAAATCTTCGAAATTGTAGCATTATGGTTACTTTTTAGACGGTTTCCGTAGTTTAACTTTGTACTTTATATTGACGTCTCGATACATTTTTTATTCGAGCATCACTGATTCCTAGAGATTATTTAACCGTTGTCAAGGCGTTTGATATCGCTTAACAAGATAAAATGTCAAGGTAGTATTCTTCTTCTGTAATCAGATATGAAGGTTATTTTAATGTCAGTACTAATTTCAAACATGAAAACTGAAGAAAAAGAAATAAAAGTTATTATCACTTGATTAACCAATGAATCATAAAAAGTCGATGTTATATCAGTTTTAATCAATTAAAAGTTTATCCTTCCATGATTTATCTAACTGATAACATGGAACATGGAAGGATATCATTTTGAATAAAATTGTGCGAACCGATGAAAACAAAAACACAGAAAGCATGACTTCTAACTTCGCGGCTCGTGGTACTTAAAAATAAAAACAGTAAAACTTTGTTACATATTAAATTGTGAATGAACATACATGCTTTGTATGATGAAAATAATATAATGTTTAAAATTTACTCAATCCTTTCAAATATTACATTTATTATGGTTAACGCTACACTTATTTAATTATAAAGATGCTTATTGGCACAATTAGATATGCGTTATGGACATAGTTTCTAAACCACTTTCAGTCTTATTTCTTAGGTTATGATAATTACTTGCCAAATTTGTTATTTTTATGTACAATGTATATGACGGGAGTCGCGGTATTTTCTTAGAGTTTGTCTTTGCCACAAAGAAAGGAGTAGGTCCGGTAAGGACCGATTTTGGCCTCAAATTTCAGTTTCATCTGACGAAAGATTTTGACCACTTTTTAAACACTTAAGTGTCTATTTCATATGATGCAATTAATTTATGTGAAAGATTTGAACTTATTAAGTCATTAAAAACGATCCGATTCTGGCTCAAATATGAGAAATCTACCAAATATGCGAAAAAATGTCACTTTTCAGATGGTTTTTGTCAAAAACAAAAGTGGCCGCATCCGTGTTCATCCTCAATCTTTATATATGTTATGTATTATCATTAAATACAACTTCAATTTCAATATTTTGGATGAACACGAATGCGGCCACTTTCGTTTTACACGGAAACCGTCTAAAATTTAACTAAAATGCTGGAATTGTGAAGATTTCAGTAATTTAGCATGAATTAATGGTGCTAGTTCTCAATATATGTGCATTGTATTGGCAAAAAGAGCCCATAATTATGTAGCAGAACCTTTCTACTATCCAATAAATGACTAAAAGTTTACATTTTAACAATTTTGTAAAACTACTATATTTTGGGGCCAAAAAGGGGTCTTACTGGACCTACTCCTTTCCATAATGATGCTTCATGCATAATCATGAATAAGAGTTATGAGTTTCCTAAAATCAAGTTGAGTCAATTCTTTAACGAAAAGTCATGCATTTCAACGATCATTAATTTTATTCTACATATAATAACATTAAATGTGAACGATGTACTGCACCACATGCGCAAATTGATTTGTGGGTCCAAAATGCTCTTTAACTTTGTTTTTTATTTTCCCTTTTTAATATTTTTTATTCGAGTGTTCCTGGTGTGTCCTATATAGACAACACGCACAGCTGGCATTCAATTTTTATCCGGGTATCTATGATAATAACATTCACTTAAATCGTTGCTTGAACATTTTGTATCATCTAAGTTGATAAAGTTTCAAGGTATTTCTTTTCTTCTTAAGTTAGATATTACGATAAATATAATGCCAGTACTATTTTCAGACATGAAAACTGAACAAAAAAGAAATAAAAGTTATTATCACTTGATTAACCAGCATATAACGTCCGTTGTATAACAGTAATAAAAAAATTAAAACAAAAACCCAACACCAAGGAAAATTTAAATCGGAAAGTCCGTTATGAAATGGCAAAACCAAAAGATCAAACCCATCAAACGAATTGAAAACAACTACACTACCAAGAATTTACTCACGTTTTTTTGGGTACATTTCTACCCTCGTATATATCAGTACTGTTCGGCAAGACAGAAAACTTGTAATGTTATACTTTTTGTTTATTCAGTACAGTTTTTGACAGTACTGTTTCAGTACTGATTTTGACAGTACTGTCTCGGTACTGATTTTAACAGAACTGTTTCAGTTCTGATTTCGTCAGTACTGTTTCAGTACTGAATTTAACAGTAATGTTATACTTTTTGTTTATTCAGTACAGTTTTTGACAGTACTGTTTCAGTACTGATTTTGACAGTACTGTTTCGGTACTGACTTTAACAGAACTGTTTCAGTTATGATTTCGTCAGTACTGTTTCAGTACTGATTTTTACAGTACTGTTTCACTTTTTGTTTATTCAGTACTGTTTTTCACAGTACTGTTTCAGTACTGATTTTGACAGTACTGTTTCAGTACTGATTTTGACAGTACTGATTCAGTACTGGTTTTTACAGTACTGTTTCAGTTCTAATGTTGTCAGTACTGTCTCAATACTGATTTTGACAGTACTGTTTTAGTTCTGATTTCGTCAGTACTGTTTCAGTACTGATTTTTACAGTACTGTTTCACTTTTTGTTTATTCAGTACTGTTTTTGACAGTACTGTTTCAGTACTGATTTTGACAGTACTGATTCAGAACTGATTTTTACAGTACTGTTTCAGTTCTGATTTTGTCAGAACTGTCTCAGTACTGATTTTGACAGTACTGTTTCGGTGCTGATTTCGTCAGTACTGTTTCATTATAACACTAATAAAATCAGTACTGTATCTGTAGGGAATTTTTCATTACTGTTAAACATATAAACATGTACTTGCTTTTTTCAGTGCATTATTAATAGATCACTGTGTTCATAACAAAAGATGTCCTCTCTTTAAGTACGTAAATGTGCATCTTTTTTAAGGTTTTTATTTGTTTCTATTTCAGGTAAAATTTAGTTTATTTACCTTAAAATCAGTTACAATGGTTACATTTGAATGCATACAGTGATGCCTATTTAAAAGGTCTTAGGTTGTTTTGTATATTTTGGGCGAGTTAATTGTACTCTTTGGAAACTTACCCCATTTCCATTCATTTTCTATATCGTGACATGTTGATGTTTTCGTTATGTTTTTTTTTTATTTATTTCTCTGATTTTTTTTTTGTCCTGATTTGGTTTTGCTTTAGTTCCAGCTCTTCGACAGTTACTTTAGCTTCTTTTTCTTTTTTTATATATTCTGGCTTTATGTCAAATTTATTGTCAGACTTGGATCTTGTGTGGTTATTTTATAAGGTTTATGTTTTTAGTAAGATCTTATTAATATATCTATTTGACAATACCATTTTACATGTATTTGTAACTTGCTTGAGTCAAACCAAACATATAGAACAAGAATTGAACATTGGAACTCGGTATATTACTTTTGAGAAGATGGATGGTTGGATGGATGTTATGCGATCCAGTGGCAAGTTGAGTGCAGGAAGAGGATATGATACTCAGATATAAATACAATGTTATTATAGTATTTTGCACAGAACTAGACCAATAATGCACTGAGCGCCTTTTTTAACATGCTAGTCCACCACAAGGAGGGAATCTATAAAAAACATGTCCCTCTACATGACAAGGTACCTTCAGACTGAACAGTCTTTGTTATTTCTCCTTAATGCTGTTTGCTGGGGAAATAATCAGAATACGACCACTTTTCCAGTCTTGTTTCTCATAAATAAATTTCCAATCATACCCATTGTTAGATTTTTAATGGTTAAATAAATTTATTGACAGATTTTTTTTTTTTTTTGTATACATTAATCATGATGCAATTTCAATCACTTGTAATGTGTGTATTGTGAATAGTAACTTAGGTATGCATAACTCGTGTATTCTTTCCTATAAACCTTAACAACAGAGCGTATTTTACTAAAAAAATATATGAAATTTGGTGTTACAATATTTAGGCATCCTGTTAACGTGGAGTTGAAAAGTTGAGATATTAACTACATTACTCAGTATAGCATGTTCACAGGAGGACTGATGACTAAACAGAAACTCTTGATTTGTAGTTCCTCAAAAAACTGTGATGGATTTGAATCTTACAGACATACATACAGAGGTACATTTTGTAAAGACTGATTTCCAACAGACTGATTAATGTCTGACGAAGGTCATTTGTTACATACATTATATAAACCTTTTTAATTTTTGAACATACATGGTTTGCTTATCAAAATGTTTTTGACTGAATAAAACAAGCTTAGGATCTCAAATTTTTAATTCTATCTTCTTATCAACTGCCTTGCAAATACAATAAACAGTAGTCGTAAGATTGAACAGCATAAAAGAGTAAAAAATGTGTTTTTCTCTCTCTCAATTTGATGTTTTAATCACTGTTTCATAATTCTCCTTCAATGTTATTTTCCACTGCTCTTCCAATGCATGTGATATATATCTTTGTCAACTTGTTTCTGGAAAGGAAAAAGTGGATTATAACATTTGTGTTAAAGTCCAATAATAAGATCAAACAGAGGTCAACCATGACATAATGTGAATCAGTGTACATGCATTGCTAAAGGTGGTATAACGTAACGTCGTTAATTATTCAAGGTTCATATTACAAATGGAGAAAGATGAAAAAAAAAATGGAATAATGTTTGATTTACCTACTTGAAAACTGGCCTTGAAGTCATAAAACTTTCGAGTCAGTTTTTTACTCATACTCCAGAATGAACAAATTAACCAATCAAAATGCTTGATTTCATGTTTCGAGCACGATTTTTTTGTGCTCCGAGCACTGGGAAAAGTTTTATGACTTCAGGGCCTGATCTAATACGATTTGGAGAATAATTTTAGCGCCCCAAGTCTGGGTACATGGCACATTTCCATGTTTTCAATACGGGCTGCACTTTAACATTCTTATATTGTTTTGTTATAAGTTAGGTCGTTAATTTTTCTACATTGAATTGTTTCATATATTGTTTATGTCTTGGTCTTTTGTAGCCGACAATACGGTATGGGTTTTCTCATTGTTGAAGTCTGCACATTGTATATAATTGTTCACATCCACATCGTCTCAAATTTGGTGGATAGTTGTCCTACAACTCTTCATTATTTTATACACTATACAGCTGTTTAAAAGTTAAAAAAAGTATTCTTTTTGTGGAATTTTTCATTATTAGTACCAGTGGCAATTCTCTTTATATTATCTTTTAAATCTGTTATTCAGTTTCAGAGAAGGAGATCTTTGTTTATACTTCATTCAGGTTCCTAAGTTAAACTATGTTCTGCTGTTACACTCATCTTTGGATCGGCACCAAAACACAAATTTATTAACATAATCTGATTATTCGATCACAATATCAATGCAATCTGTGAAATAGTTAACTGAGAAGTTGTGTGTACGGATATTTACTTCCCATAGACTTCTTTGTTAACTACAATGACATCTTTCAATTGTTGTAGAATTGTCACACGGTATTGCTGCTCTGTATTCTTTTTAATTTGCTCGTTGTTGGTTTGTTGTCCCATGAACACACTACAACATTTCATGTTATTAAAATAAAATAATAGGAAAAACTGCAAATACTTAATTAAAAAATTTATAATTGAGTGTAAAGCTATACCTACCTTTCAAATTATTTTAATGTTCTACTGTCACCTTTCATACCAGTTCTATCTCTATCATGTATTTTATCTTAAATGTATTTATTACAGTTTTTAGTTGTTGATCTATAAGACTTTATTTTCCTCATAGACTTAGTCTGTGTGTTCTAGTGGGATCCATTTTTAGATGCCTATAACAATAGATACTGCACCAAATATTTTGTTAAATAAAAAGTTGTTTTTCCCAACATGCATTTATGGTATTATTTATAGACGTAACACTTTATAAATTGTCCTTTGAAAAAGTACATCATGATATAAAGATTATATCGATGATTGACAAAATGCTGTCAAGTGGTTCGGGAGCAATTGACACATGCGTGGGACATAAGGACAAGATTTTTTTCCATATGTAAACACATTCTACTAAAATGTCACCAGAAGTGCAAGTCTGTAATCATTAAGGATAATGTTTATGTGATACAGTAAAAACAGTAAAAACATCGATAGTTAAATTGTGCGGGATGTATAATTTTGAACAAATGTGACAGTGAGATTGGTCACGTTTGATCGGAAGCCTCATATAGAAAGAGAGTGCCATGATCTCTGCAGGCTAAGAACTATTGCATCAACTCTTTGAGGGGCCGTGAGGGGCCGTGGATCGCCTTTTGTCTGAACCTACAGCAGGGCAAATTTCTGTCCCTATTAAATATGCTTTCATTGTCCAGTGGCAGTCCAAGTTTCTTTGACCTTCTTTCACCCCAGGTGACATCTATTACAGGACTTACCTATTGTACTTATTTATCAATTGTTTTGAACATGCATGTTATATTTGCCACTGGACATTAAGCACATTTTTAATACATGTACTTTATAAATATGTTATTTTTTTTAGGAATCTAAAAAAATTTTAACAATTGGAATAATCCTCTTGAAATAAAGATTTTTTATACAAAATATTGCTCAATAATTATGTGTCGGTTTAGTCATGTGTCGTTCCAATGTGTGGTCGGACTAATAGGGCGTCGAGCTATTGAGCAATCGGACCAATGTGGTGTAGAACTAAAGGGGCGTCGGAATTATGGTGCTGCCCCCACAGAGCTCCATGGAGCTTTGAACCAACATAAATTCAATCATTGAACAATAAAATCTACAGTTCGAAGTGTAAAAAATTATGAACTAAGTCTTTGAAGTTAGATGCATGATTTTTGTTATTAATTGTTAGTGGCTTTGAACTAGCTGTCAGTAACTGTAAGTACTCTCAGATCTATATTTAGTGACTTTTTTATTGTTGGGATATATATACAAGTATCCGGCAACGCCCATTTTGTTTTTGTTAGATGTATTTCTATTTGTATTCATCTGATGAGTTAAATAAGCCTTTTTCAAATGAATTTTATAGTTTGTTGCTATTTAGTGCTGTTAAAACTCTGTCCAAGGTTTAGGGTGAATACCCTAACATGTTTAACCCCGCCACATTCTGTATATATGTGCCTGTCCGAAGTCAGGAGCCTGTAATTCAGTGTTTGTTGTTTGTTGGTGTGTTACATATTTATTGTTCGTACAGTTTTTGTACATAAATAAGAACGCTTGTTTTCTTGTTTGAATTGTTTGACATATTGTCATTTCGGGGCCTTTTATAGCTGACTATGCGACATGGCTTTGCTCATTATTGATGGCCGTATGGTGACCTATAGTTGTAAATTTCTGGTCATTTGGTCTCTTGTGAAGAGTTGTCTCGTTGACTATAATACAACATCTTTTTTATAAACAAATATATATATTTAAATCTAATGTTCTGTTTCCCCTTATGAACCTCGTTTGAACTAAATTCTTGAAGGGAAAGACATTTTTTTTTGTATAAATATCAACAGAATACAGAATCAACATGCATATATGATATGCATATATATTGATTATATGAACCAAATGTAGATTTCAACACAGTGACACACTGAGAAAAACATCGTATATTGACATTATTAATCATTAATATGGCTGATGCTATCTGTGATGAAGCCCGAAGGTCTATATAGGTTGCCTGTAAAAGTTCATACAAAATTCCATGTTCATGGAGGGATAAAAGTTTTATCCTTTCAACTTTAGAAGCAATCTCTATGACTCTATCAGACTAGCATTTTAAACGTTTTTATTGAATGTATTTTCTTAATAGTTACACGAAGTGTGTATTTGTGTTCAGAAATTTATTATTGATTTATCACCAAAAAAAGTGCATTGAAAAAGGCCTAGTTTTTTTTTTAAAAAGAAGACAAAATATCCCGGCAAAATATATGATCTGACCAAATGTTCACAAAATAAAAATTGTGATGGAGGAATACTTACATTTCTAAAACATACATGAACAATAGCAATCCGTACAGATGATTCGAAAAGGATCTGCATTCATCTCTGACTTGTCGTTACAATCGTCTGTTTCTGTAACTTTAAGACTTTCTGCAAGTGGCTGCAATATTTTATCTGCTGTTGGTCTCAAAATTTTAGCCGTTGATGTTATTATCGTAATCACAAAAGCGCGTCAATGTGGAACATACAATTGCCTATTGTAAAACGTTTATGTGATTAAATGTAGACATGACGTCATTCATTGTTTGCAAACGTTATTTTTGCACTCGCACTGACATTTCAACAGTTCAACAGTTCAAACTTCTCCTGGATTGAACGTATATCAAGTTATAGTACATTGTCAATGTCATTGAATATTTTAAAACTGAGAAAATTGTAGCATAGCTAATTTAAAACATAACGTTAGCCAAAGTAGGAGAATACGTGTTACACAGTGGCGAACCCCTTGGTTTCCGGGGGTTGGAACACCAAATGATTTTGGACGTTCAATGCATTTGGGACATTCAAATCGAAGGAACCCCCCTTTTTCACTTTATCCCGAATGTTTGGAACCCTCTTTTAAATAAATGGGTGGATCCGCCCTCTGAACATATGATGGATAAAGGGAGATGGGGTACACCCATCGGCGTATCAAGGGGGAGGGGTCCGAAGGTCGGACCCCCCTTTTTAACGATAAATGCATAAATTTGAAAAGGGAAATTTATTTGGAAACCCTAACTCAAGATTTGGAACAACCTTTTAAAAATGTGGTTCCTATTTTGACTCGATTTGTTTATACCGATACTTCATTTTATTTGGGTAATATTTTGATATATAAGTCCAACATTGGTCCCCGGTGCCTATATCAAACAAAATTATTTCATTTCGCCAAATTGACTGCTGTGTGTAGGGTTGCTGTTCAGTAAGGGCTGTATATAACAAATTTGTGTTTACATTGTATTCAAACCTTTTTTCTATATAAGTGATCTCGTTTGAAATGTTTTTACACTAACATTTTTGTTACTTCTTTGGGCTCTTTTTAATATTTTTTTAAGCATACTTATACAATGCGATCTGGACAATGCCATATATGGGTTTCTCTCATTGTGCATTTGTTGTGGTAACAATCATCCCACAGTTTTTCTATTTTTATATTGGGAAGAAGGATGTCTGTGAAATATTTAAGTTTCTTATTTTGTTTGGTACTGGTTATGGTTACAATGAAATGTAACAGTCATACACAAGTTATTGTTACAATGAAGTTTAGGCTAATTGCCGGAATGTAGGCCTAGAGTTGACTACGGAACTGCATGCTTACTTACGATATTTATGTCTCCGGTTACATTGTGTTATTGTTACGTAAATACACTCTAATGAAAACTTTTTTTACAATATTTTACAAATTGTTATAATTTTAATTTGATTGACAGTTTCCACACAACCAGTATGTCGTTTCAATCCGATGCATTTTTGGCCTGGTGAAACCACTCTAGGCAGCCATCACAAACAAGTAATTGGGGGAGGGGGGCTCAGTGATGCATTTATATATACGAAGATGTGGTATAAGTGCCAATGAGAAAAGTTGCCTGTTCATATAAGTCGCAATTTGTAAAAGTAAACCATTATAGATCAAAGTACGGTCTTCAACACCGTGCCTTGGCTCACACCGCACAGTAAGCTATAAAGGGCCCCAAAAATGACTAGTGTAAAACCATTCAAACGGGAAAACCGATGGTCTATAGATATAGGAAAATGTGGTATGAGTCAGAGTGCCAATGAGACAACGCTCCATCCAAGTAACAATTTATAAAAAGTAAACAATTATGGTCAAGGTACGGCCTTCAACGCGGAGCCTTGGCTCACACCAAACAGAAAGCTTTAAAGGGCTCCAAAAAATTACTTGTGTAAACTATTCAAACGAGAAAACCAACGGTCTAATCTATACAAAAACGAGAAACACTTATAAACCACATAAACAGACGCCGACAACTAATGAATACCCAAAACATTACTAGTGTGAAACCATTCAAACGGGAAAACCAAAGGTCTATTAAATCTTTATAAAAACGAGAAACGAGAAACACTTATGAACCACATCAATAACGACAACTACTGAATACCAGGAGTCGATTTCACAAAAAAAACTTAAGACTGATCGTAAGTCATGAACAATTCAGTATACTTACGACAAATCTTAGTCGTAAGTCTTTTTGTGAAATCGACTCCTGACTTAGGACAATAACTTTTTTTTATTGTTACACATCCCAAAAACGTGTCCGATAATTTTTGAATATGTCCAGTCAAAAACGCCAGAATATTTCAAAACTCATATACATTGTACCCCCAATAATACTCTGTTAAGTAAAAAAACGTTTACCTCAATTCAATATTAATGGTGTGCCAAAACTGTTTTCGGGTTTGTCTGACCGAAAGAGAAATTTTCTACTACATATTCAACCAAGAAATCTTAAAAGTTCTGTCTGACCGAATGATTTTTTGTCTGACATTTTGTCGGTCAGACAGAGTTTGGGATACACTGCGGCGTCGATACGATAGAACCCGTATTGTTCGATTGGATTATAAGAAAAAGTCGAAGCAGCTTCCAAAAAAATCTGGAGGAAAGGTTAAGTAATCCGTACAGACAAATGTCCAAGATATGCTACACTATGCACACTTACTTCTGCTTGCAGACACAGACCCCTGGTTTATAAAAAAAAAAATCATAATAAAAGGTCATTTTAATTTAAAGCGGTTTCATGATTTTTTTAACAATATAATTATTATTATAATAAAGTTCAGACAGAGGTACTTCACAGTTAAGAAAACTAATGCATTAAGCACTACTTTGTTTAACATAGGTTATTCATAGCAAGCATAACTGCAAGCTAAGTTTACAACACATAATTAACTATGGATTGCTTAATGTCCAGTGGCAAATATGTCATTCGTATTTAGAAAAAAAAACATAAACATTGCATTTAACAAGTTTTGTAAAGTTTAAATCATCGTTTAATAGTAAGTAAATTCTTTTGTTCTAATATTATCCGGTGATGCCTTTTTACAAAATGTATGTCTATGAGGGTATTGCACGACCGACTTCCCGCAAAAGTGGTTTCTGTGCTTTAAAAAGACACATTTAGACGTTGATAAACAGAACATATTTTGGCGCCCGTGAAATTTGCCGTGTTTATCAGATCATTGAAGTCACATGGACACGTTTTGGGGGAATCTGACACGTTTCCGAGTGCTACATAATATGTACGTTAAATTTTCAATTAAATTGAATTTCCACTTCAATCTATTATACATTTATGTACTTTTGTATTTATAAAGTAATGAGTATATATATTTAAATGTCTTTTTGTCGTTGTCGTAAAGTCCATTTATTACTGGACTTCTGGTAGTATATAAAGTAATAAGTACATTTTGATGACCATTCCCTGCCATAATTGTGCATTCTTTTTATTTGTACATAACACAGAAATGAGAAAACATAAAAAAGTTTTTACATGTGTAATAGCTTTTATAAAGTCATTTCATTTTCTTTCCTCAGAATGATTAACATCAATGGAGACAGGAGCAGACATGGGAATGTTCGATGTGAAAATTGAAGACCTTTAAACAAAATGATATATCAATATGGCACTCATCAGAAAAAAAAAACCAACATTTAATCATGGACCATATCATTGAATCCTGAGTTTCGTACAAATACCACAACATTTAAGATGGATTCTTAAAATGAGCTCATATTAGAACTAAAGTGTCCTCTTGAATTACCACTGTACATGTAGCAAGACACATCATATGCGGGACTGAATAGAGGAAAAGAGCCAGGAAACTGACAAAGCATTCGAAAGAAAAGATGGCAAAAGGGTAGAGCAATGAAACATGATGCATACAAAATTAATTGTTTCTTTCATTGTTTTATTTATGAACTTTAAAGGGGCATGAAAATGATAGAGATTTGTGTCAAAAACTTCACATGTTTGTATGACATTGAATGTTATATTATAAATTATAAAATGTTTATGATAAATAAAAGAAATTCCAGTAATGATTAAAAATAAGGTAAACGAGCTATTGTTTTGTGTTAATTATAATGGATTGCCTAACATAGTAATATATGACTGCATTAATTACAACATGTTTTTAGCAATAACAAAATACCAAAAATGAACAGTATTCTAATCTTGTTTGATATATGTATAAATTGTGCGCTATTATACACATTGATATTGTAATATATCAGCCTCGACCCACAGTGTGAGTCTCTCTGATGTCGAGTGCGTATTCTTTTTCTATACACAGAAAAACTATCACAATCAAAATCAAGAAGTAAACATAGAATCACAAAACTAAAGGACATTTAAAACAACACTTTGAAAAATACACACACAAAAATTTCGAACACGAACTCCATTAAAAACCGGGAGTGGTGGAATATTACAGGATGCATCAAGAAAAGCTTGGTTTCTTGGTGTAACAATGTAACAAGCATATTTGATGAATAAATATATAATGTTGTTAAAAAAAAACCCGGGAGTTAGTTCAGGTGCTCCTAAAGGGTAAAATCCGATAAACTGCTTATCTTGCTTCATTTCTGTTGTTTACCCCTTCACTTCAATAATTTGTCGATAGACGAAAGTAAGCTTGATAATTGTCCTTGGTCATGTTCACGTCGCTAAAAAAAATCTGCTCAGCAGGGTGATATAGTCGAAGAGAAAAACGTAACCAGATAAAAAATGATAATAGTGATAGTGTCACAGAATTATCAAACCTATATTTGGATACCAATTGTACTGAGATGCACATTGTAAAAAAATTTCTATTGATATACCAACACTGAATAAGGGATGTCTACACAAGATAAAATTATGTCACAATTATTATGTACCATGCTATACTTACCTAGATATATAAGTTTTCAGTTCCAAATATTTTTTGAAACAATACACATTCAAATTAAAAAGATTAACCACACCAAATCGACTGCTGCAAATATACCTAAAGAAACAACTATTTTTCATATGGATAAGCTGCGCACTAGAAAGTAAGTTTATTACTAAAACAGTGAATGAAAATATCAACTCAATAATAGAATTAAAAAAATCGGTATACTAACAGTACAAAATCAGTACTGAAACACTGCTGACGAAATCAGCACTGAAACAGTACTGACGAAATCAGCACTGAAACAGTATTGACGAAATCAGAACTGAATCATTACTGACGAAATCAGCACTAAAACATTACTGTCAAAATCAGAACTGAAACAGTGCTGTAAAAATCAGTACTGAAACAGTACTGACGAAAACAGTACTGAAACAGTACTGTTAAAATCAGTACTGAAACAGTACTGTCAAAATCAGTACTGAAATAGTACTGTCAAAATCAGTACTGCAACAGTACTGTCAAAATCAGTACTGAAACAGTACTGTCAAAAACAGTACTGAATAAACAAAAAGTATAACATTACAAGTTTTCTGTCTTGTCGAACAGTACTGATATATACGAGGGTAGAAATGTACCAAAAAAACGTGAGTAAATTCTTAGTAGTGTATCATTTACCGAACATTGTACATGCATTTCCTTTTGTAGAAAATTATTGATTAAACCTGGATTTATAGCTAGCAAAGTCTTTCACTTGTATTTAACAGTTTAGGATATAGTCCAAATGTGTATTACTTATATTTTCATGAAGTAATAAACCAATAACTGGAAATCAAGTGCATGGTTCGTAATTGAAGAATTGCAAAATATCTATAATAATAGTCTGGATGACGTTCGTTTCCTATCAAAAACGTGATAAAGGTAGTTTATTATATTTTTTAATTTGTCCTGTTTTTAAATGTTTCAGTATTACCTTTACGCAATTGTACCCGAGTGTATACGTTTACATCAACGTAAAAGCTTTCTAATGATCAAATGTTAAAAGGCTAAAAGATAACCAGTGAAAATCAAAACAATACGTCTATGAAAAGAAGATATAATTAGAATAAAAAACATGAAAAAAACACATGGAAACCGTAGGATTCAGCAACATAAGTTCCACCAAAACATAGCCGTGATTTCATTTTCAACACGGTATATAAAAGAGGGACAAAAGATACCAGAGGAACAGTCAAACTCATAAATCGAAAATAAACTGACAACGCCATGGCTAAATATGAAAAAGACAAACAGAAAAACAATAGTACACATGACACAACATAGAAAAGTAAAGAATAAACAACACATACCCCACCAAAAACAAGGGGTGATCTCAGGTGCTCAGGAAAGGTAAGCAGATCCTGCTCCTGCAACCGTCGTATTGCTTATGTGATAACAAATCCGGTAAATAGTCTAATTCGGTAAATCACATTCACGAAAAGGAAGGGATTGTAGTAACGACGTAAGTAGCATATCCAATATCATTTGTGAAACGGTCATTCCATAACGGTCAACCAACTCGTGATGGCGTCCGTAAAATTTACGAATTGATGATTTCAAATTCACCATTTGGAACTCTTGGTTTAATAGCTTCCTTGTGAGCAGCAGTCCTCTATTAAGTTCACAATTGGAAAGCTGAAATCATCTCTTTTTTCGTAAAGTTTTGTTTTCAACCAACCCTCATTGTCAATTTCTAGATGTAAGTCAAGATATGAGGCCGACTTAACTGTATCTGTTGTATCCTTTATGTCTAGTTCGATGGGAAAGATGCGTTCAACATAGTCACTAAATTTTGAATTATTTAGTGAAAGAACATCCTCAATATAGCGGAAAGTAGAGTTAAAGGATATAGCTAACTTCTTATCTTTCTTCCTAAGAAGTTCCTGTATGAAGTCATCCTCATAATAATAAAGATACAAGTCGGCAAGAAGAGGGCCACAATTTGTTCCCATTGAAATGCCAACAGTCTGTTGAAAAACACGTCCCCCGAACGTAACAAATATGTTGTCAATCAAGAAATCAAGCATCTTGATAATGTTTCAGAGATTTTTTTGTTTGAATCAGAGTGATCTTTTACAAAGTAGGAGTTATCCCTCCCTAAGACAAGATATTTGTATCTACATTTGTCATTCTTTTTTATGAAACAAAGCAATACCAACTCTTTCAATTGTCTTTTAGTTTGGAATGTGTAATACTTGTGTAAAGTGTAGAAAAAGTCAAATGTTTTAATACTACTACAAGATATAATACAGCATAAGCCGTGGCGTTGTCAGTTTATTTTAGAGTTCTGAGTTTGACTGTCCCTTTGGTATCTTTCGTGACTCTTATATATATAAAATATTACACTTTTACTTAAAATAATAGTAACTAAATGTTTTTCGCCGTTGCTTTTTCGTTTCTTTTTCTTCATTTTTGTTGTCGTGATCAATTTACAGACATGTAGGTGAAATCAAACCCTATAAAATGGTAAACTTTTATGCTTTTTCACAATCCATATTTTTATTTTGAGAATAACAAACCGTAAAATGAAATATCATGGGGTTATATATATAAATTTAATACACTTTGAAAGGTGTAATAAAATATTAAAATGATTAATATCAGGACTGACGTCAAAGACGAAAACTGATACCTTAACCTAATATAATTATCACTTTTTTCACACACAAATTGGTATATAAAGCAGCTTTGATTGCAGGTTATCACAACACACACAAGCATTTAAACTGTAATTAACTTATCAAAAGTTGAAAAAAACTTAGCTAAAATGTCTATTGTTCTACCAACAACATATAGCTTTGGAGCAGATATTGCAAGGGAGATGTCCGTGAGTCACCGAATTCAGTACGACACATGTGTTGTGTCCAAACAATGGTTATCGATTCCTGAGGGAGAATATACATATACAATGAGTTCAGAAATATTTAGTTTCTGCAATGCAACAAAACAAAACAACACCGAAAACTTCAACTGAATTCTATGACGTCTTTTTAATAGATTTGCAGTAATCTAAAAATACAGATGATCGTAAAGAACACAGATGTGTAACATCAGAGATTACAGGATGTTACTAAACATCAGAGTATACAGGACGAAACTGAACTTCAGAGTTTACAAGGAGGTACAAACCAACAGAGTATACAGAGCAGTACAAAACATCAGAGTATAGAGGATGGTACACAAAATCACATTATACAGGACGACACAAAACATCAAAGTATACAGGACGGTACAAAACATCAAAGTATACAGGAAGATACAACACATCAGAGTATACTGGACGGTACAAAACATAAGAGAAAACGGGAGAATTTTGAATTTGTATCGGGAGTTATGGTTAGAGAAGATGACTATTAGAAATAAACTAAAGACATGATTTATTATCGATATGAAAATAAAAACGAATACTCAAAAAACGTGTTTTATTATTGTAAAATGTATTGAAATGTTTCTTTGTGTTTTTGGGGGCCTTTTTCTCTTATCGTTATCGTGAAAGTAATGTTCCTGTGTATTTCAGAATTATTTTTTAACACAACTGTGTCCGTCAAAGTATTTTATTTGAAGAGTGTCATGTAAATCAAAAGCTTTGACGTGCTAAACACATGGTTGTGTATCTACCTTGTATGAGAAGAATGATATAACAGATTAATAACACTGAACAAGCTATGTTTAAAGAATAAACAAGCATCAATATTGGGAGTCAAAAACACGAATGACGCATTACAAAATTTTTGGTATTTGTAAGACCTATAGAAAAATACAAGCACCACTGAAATCATTTAAAAGTACCGGAAAAGGTATTATTGATCTTATTTTAAAATTGTGAGATATTTGGGAGTGATATGTTTTAAAAAGTAGGCAAATCTTGCAAGACATTGTAACTGTCATTTCAGAGTGTCCAATTTCGGTAATAGTTCTGTCAAACGATTACTATTGAAACTTTTAGTGATTTACTGACAAAATTGTATATTGGTATAACACTAAATGAGAGATAAATAGTTAATGAATCAGGTTTAAGTACGCGACACAAGTTTTTACTGGTTTAAAAGTCACTACCGTTCTGGTTACTTTTAATCTTGGAGATTTGCTCGTTCATCATTACAAATGTTCATGCTATACCTCTAAAAGGATAGATTCACAAAAAATGTTTTATAGATAATAGATATAGGAAGATGTGGTGTGAGTGCCAATGAGACAACTCTCCATACAAATAACAATTTAAAAAGTAAACCATTATAGATTAAAGTACGGCCTTCAACACGGAGCCTTGCCTCACACCGAACAACAAGCTATAAAGGGCCCCAAAATTACTAGTGTAAAACCATTCAAACGGGAAAACCAACGGTCTAATCTATATAAACAAAACGAGAAACGAGAAACACGTATATATTACATAAACAAACGACAACTACTGTACATCAGATTCTTGACTTAGGACAGGTGCAAACATTTGCAGCGGGATTAAACGTTTTAATGGATCCAAACCTTCTCCCTTTTTCTGAAAAAATAGCATAACATCACAACAAAGAAAAACATACGATAAAATATCAATTGGCAGACTTAACTCAATCAAAAAACGTATGATTAAACAATGAATGTTTGTTTGTCATACATTTACATCCATTTTTTATTCTGTATTTATTCTCTAAAATGCGCTGAATAAATTATAAATAAAAAAGTTTAATATTTTCAGTAAAAGTCAACGTAATTTCAGATCGGCCGATTTTGGTAATAATAATGTCTATTTATTAATGTTGAAACTATTAGTGACTAATTTACAGTGTGTATTGGTACAAAAAAATGTAAAGTTTTGATTGGTTGAAGAATCAGGTTTTAGTATTCAACAATCATTTCGCCGGTTTAAAAAGCACTCTCGTTCCAGTTTACTTTTAGTCTTTAAATTTTCCTTTTTCATCGTATATTTTAACATACCTTACGTCAAAATGAATAATAGTATGTTTTAAAAAAGTTTTTTTTTCTGCGGATCATTCGTATGGGGCATACTCCACATTTAGTATATGTATTGTTAAAAATGCATTCAACAAGGCTTAAGTGTTGTGCATTTATATATCATGCAAAGAGAAATTAGTGTCAAACATAGTTGTAAAATACAATCTAAACTAAATAGAAACTAGGAATTAATTTGCATGCTGTATGTATGTGCCTGTCCCATGTGAAAAGCTGGTAATTCAGTGGTTGTCGTTTGTTGCTGTTTAACTGGTATATATTTGTATTTCATTAATTTTTTTTTGTACATAAATTAGGCCGTTAGTTTTCTCGTTTGAATCGTTATACATTTTTGTGATTTCCAGGCCTTTCATAGCTTACTATATATGGTATGGACTTCGGTCATTGTTGAAGATCATACGGTGACCTACATCTGTTAATGTCTGTGTCATTTAGTCTCTTGAAGAGAATTGTCTCCTTGGCAATCATACTACATCTTTTTTTGTAATTGCAAGGTTATTTTATAAACAGAAAAAAAAACATTTTCAAACCCAATTTGTTGGACTTATTGGTCCAATTTCTTAATTTCGCAGGTAAACACTTGTTCTACATGTTATACACAATTATATTGTATTGTCCGTTATTAATTTTAGAGCTTCTTAGGTGAATCAAACTCTATAAAGTGTTTTAATAGGATGCTTTACACAATCCTTATTTTTATTTAAGGATAATAAATTGGAAAAATATAATATCATGTGCTTATTTATATCAATTTAAAACACTTTCAAGGGTGTTATTAGATAAAAGATATATTAATATCAGAACTGACGTCAGAGACAAAAACTGATACAAATTATAAAATTTAATTATCACGTAGTGCTTTTATTGCAGAATAAGATAATAAATACATCACGTTAGACTGTTAGCAAATTATTTTTATTTAAGGATAATAAATTGGAAAACTATAATATCATGTGCTTATTTATATCAATTTAAAACACTTTCAAGGGTGTTATTAGATAAAAGATATATTAATATCAGAACTGACGTCAGAGACAAAAACTGATACAAATTATTAAATTTAATTACCACGTAGTGCTTTTATTGCAGAATAAGATAATAAATACACCACGTTAGACTGTTAGCAAATTACCAAAAGTTGAATAACTTAGCTAGAAAGTCTATTATACTTTCAACCACCAATAATGTTTAAGCTGACATTGTAGGGGAGATTGCCTTGTATCACGCAATTCAATACAACATATTTGCATTGTCTAAACCAAACTTATCGATCGATTCCGGGAAAATAACATACTCAATCAAAAAGCTATGATATGTTTAGCTTACTCACTGGAAAGGACCGAACTAACACCAATCACTACTACTGAATCTGAGAAGTCTTTCTTATGGATTCAAAGTCAGGTAAATGCACAGATGGTCAGTACTACTGCAGATGTGTTGGTTAAAAGGCAACAGAGGCTATAGTACGGTACGAAACATGATATTATATAGGATGGTACAAAAGATCAGAGTTTTTATAACGGCATGCAATATCACAGTATACCTATGCGTTTTTTGTTGTAAATTTCGTAGAGGAAATAGGTGTTAATTGCACAAGCTCTTTTAAAATACAATGTATGCTATATACAAATCAGTAATTATCATGTAGTCTGATTTTGAACACACAAAAACACAAAATAACAGAAGATATTCCACCAAATTAACGCCTATCGATGCTTAAATCAAAAGTAAATCTGTTTAATTATGTTCAACGTAACAATGATACAACAACATGTGGTATGAGTCCAATGAGACAACTCTTTATCCAATTCACAATTTGTAAAATAAAACCGTTTAAGTCAAATAACGGTTTACAAAAATCTTCTCCTCTAAAAATAATGTTCCAAATTAAACCATACTTTGCCTTAATCATCATTGAGGTATCTAGTTTAGAAAATGTGTGCAGTGACCCAGACAACCAACCAAGATGGCCGCCATCGCTAAAGATAGAACATATGGGGTATAATGTAGATTTTGGCTTATAACTCTGAAACCAAAGCATTAAGAGCAATTCAGACATGGGGATAAATTGTTTATTTCAGAATTATTTTTAAATACAACTGTGTCCGTTAAAGTATTTTATTTGAAGGGTGTCATGTAAATCAAAAGCTTTGACGTGCTAAACACCTGGTTGTGTATCTACCTTGTATGAGAAGAATGATATAACAGATTAATAACACTGAACAAGCTATGTTTAAAGAATAAACAAGCATCAATATTGGGAGTCAAAAACACGAATGACGCATTACAAAATTTTTGGTAAGCTGTAAGACCGATAGAAAAATACAAGCACCACTGAAATCATTTAAAAGTAACGGAAAAGGTATTATTGACCTTATTTTAAAATTGTGAGATATTTGGGAGTGTTATGTTTTAAAAAGTAGGCAAATCTTGCAAGACATTGTAACTGTCATTTCAGAGTGTCTAATTTCGGTAATAGTTCTGTCAGACAATTATTATTGAAACTTTTAGTGACTTACTGACAGTTATTGGTATAACACTAAATGAGAGATAAATAGTTAATGAATCAGGTTTAAGTACGCGACACAAGTTTTTACTGGTTTAAAAGTCACTACCGTTATGGTTACTTTTAATCTTGGAGATTTGCTCTTTTATCATTACAAATGTTCATGCTATACCTCTAAAAGGATAGATTCACAGAAAATGTTTTATAGATAATGTTTGTTTGTCATACATTTACATCCCTTTTTGATTCTGTATTTATTCTCTAAAATGCGCTGAATAAATTATTAATAAAAAAGTTTAATATTTTCAGTACAAGTCATGTCTAACAATTAATATTGAAACTATTAGTGACTTATTTACAGTGTGTATTGGTACAAAAAAATATAAAGTTTTGATTGGTTGAAGAATCAGGTTTAAGTATTCAACAATCATTTCGCCGGTTTAAAAAGCACTCTCGTTCCTGTTTACTTTAAGTCTTTAAATTTTCTTTTTTCATCGTATATTTTAACATACCTTACGTCAAAATGAATAATAGTATGTTTTAAAAAAGTGGGTTTTTTTTCTGCAGATCAATCGTATGGGGCATACTCCACATTTAGTATATGTATTGTTTGAAATGCATTCAACAAGGCTTAAGTGTTGTGCATTTATATATCATGCAAAGAGAAATTAGTGTCAAACATAGTTGTAAAATACAATCTAAACTAAATAGACACTAGGAATTAATTTGCATGCTGTATGTATGTGCCTGTCCCATGTGAAAAGCTGGTAATTCAGTGGTTGTCGTTTGTTGCTGTTTAACTGGTATATATTTGTATTTCATTAGTTTTTTTTTTGTACATAAATTAGGCCGTTAGTTTTCTCATTTGAATCGTTATTCATTTTGTGATTTCCAGGCTTTTCATAGCTAACTATATATGGTATGGACTTCGGTCATTGTTGACGACCATACGGTGACCTACATCTGTTAATGTCTGTGTCATTTAGTCTCTTGAAGAGAATTGTCTCATTGGCAATCATTCCACACCTTTTTTGTAATTGCAAGCTTACTTTGTAAACAGAAAACAAAAACATTTTCAAACCCAATTTGTTGGACTTATTGGTCCAATTTCTTAATTTCGCAGGTAAACACTTGTTCTACATGTTATACACAATTATATTGTATTGTCCGTTATTAATTTTAGAGCTTCTTGGGTGAATCAAACTCTATAAAGTGTTTTAATAGGATGCTTTACACAATCCTTATTTTTATTTAAGGATAATAAATTGGAAAAATATAATATCATGTGCTTATTTATATCAATTTAAAACACTTTCAAGGGTGTTATTAGATAAAAGATATATTAATATCAGAACTGACGTCAGAGACAAAAACTGATACAAATTATTAAATTTAATTATCACGTAGTGCTTTTATTGCAGAATAAGATAATAAATACACCACGTTAGACTGTTAGCAAATTACCAAAAGTTGAATAACTTAGCTAGAAAGTCTATTATACTTTCAACCACCAATATTTTTTAGCTGACATTGTAGGGGAGATTGCCTTGTATCACGCAATTCAATACAACATATTTGCATTGTCTAAACCAAACTTATCGATCGATTCCGGGAAAATAACATACTCAATCAAAAAGCTATGATATGTTTAGCTTACTCACTGGAAAGGACCGAACCAACACCAATCACTACTACTGAAAATCTGGGAAGTCTTTCTTATGGATTCAAAGTCAGGTAAATGCACAGATGGTCAGTACTACTGCAGATGTGTTGGTTAAAAAGAAACAGAGGCTATAGTACGGTACGAAACATGATATAGGATGGTACAAAAGATCAGAGTTATTATTATATGCAATATGACAGTATACCTATGTGTTTTTTGATGTAAATCTCGTAGAGGAAATAGGTGTTAATTGCACAAGCTCTTTCAAAATACAATTTATGCTATATGCAAACCATTAATTATCATGTAGTCTGATTTTGAACACATAAAAACACAATATAACAGAAGATATTCCACCAAATAAACGCCTATCGATGCATAAATCAAAAGTAAATCTGTTTAATTATGTTCAACGTAACAATGATACAACAACATGTGGTATGAGTCCAATGAGACAACTCTTTATCCAAGTCACAATTTGTAAAATTAAACAGTTTAAGTCAAATAACGGTTTACAAAAATCTTCTCCTCTAAAACTAATGTTCCAAATTTAACCATACTTGGCCTTAATCATCACTGAGGTATCTAGTTTTAAAAATGTGTGGAGTGACCCAGCCAACGAACCAAGATGGCCGCCATCGCTAAAAATAGAACATATGGGGTAAAATGTAGATTTTGGCTTATAACTCTGAAACCAAAGCATTAAGAGCAATTCAGACATGGGGATAAATTGTTTTGCAAGTCAAGATCTATCTGCCCTGATATTGTCAGATGAATCCGACAACTGTTTGTTGGGTTGCTGCCCCTGAATTGGAAATTTTGAAGGAAATTTTGCTGTTTTTGGTTATTATCTTGAATATTATTATAGATAGAGATAAACTGTAAACAGCAATATTGTTCAGTAAAGTAAGATACACAAATAAGTCAATTGACCAAAAAGGTCAGTTGACCCCTTAAGGAGTTATTGCCCTTTATAGTCAATTTTTAATAATTTTGTAAATTTTGTAAATTTTTGTAAATTTTAACAAAATATTTTCCTCTTTTACTAATAAGTCAAGTTCATTATAATGTATAAATTGAGATAATTGTAAGAAGCAAGAATGTTCAGTTAAGTTAGATCTACAAACACATCACCATCACCCAAACACAATTTTGTCATGAATCCATCTGTGTCTTTGTTAATTATGCACATAGATCAAGGTGAGCGTCACAGGCTCTTACGAGCCTCTAGTTGGTTTTTGTCAATAATTGTGTTTATTTTACTTTGTCATTTTTACTTCCAAAATATGTTTGAAACCGCAGCTTTCAATTTGTTATATATCTGGAACTTTGCACGAAGGAGCCAAAAATGTAAATGAGTAGGTCTGGTAAAGGCCGATTTTGGCCTCAAATTTCAGGTTCATCTGACGAAAGATTTTGGACACTTTCTAAACATTTAAGTGTCTATTTCAGTACTAGTTGATTCAATAAGTTTATGTAAAAGATTGTAACTGATTAAAAACGCTCCGATTCAAGCTTTAATATGAAAAATCTATTAAATATGCCAATAAATGTTATTTTTCCCCCCATGATTTAATTAATGATTTCATGTTGTCTATTTTTCGGTTCCCAATTTGACTTTTCACATTGAAGTCTATCATAACCAAAATAAATGCCTAAAGCTTTGACAGGTTTGTCTGAGAAGAAATTTAAAGGTCCCAGTGAATAAACTATATAGAGAACAATACCTATTGTATTTTTTCAATGGGACAATAGAACTGCCAAAAGTTTAAATGGACAGGTAACTATCAGGTGATTCTATGGTAAGGTATAATTGGGTTTGCAAGCATAAAAAAATGAGCGAGTGCGGAGATTTAATTTTAATTAGATCGCCTAGAATCTAAAGTGAAAACGTGTTTGCTAGAAAGCATTATAAACATGATTAAGGTCAAGGTACAGTAAATGGGCTCTTGTCACCATTGCCACAGATTTTGGTTAAATTTTAAACTTTGGCTTGTTGAACTGAAAACTGAAAAACTATTGCATTTCTTTTATTTTTTAGCTCACCTTTCCAAAGGAACTGTGAGCTTTTGCCATCACTTGGCGTCCTCCGTCTGTAGTCATCCGTCTGGTGTAAACTATTTCAAACATCTTCTACACTAAAACTACTGAACTGATTCCTACCAAACTTTAGCTGAATGATCCTTAGGGTATCTAGAATAATGATTGTGTTTTCTTTTCTGTTTCGTCTAAAAACATGGCTGCATGAATCTGATAACCAATTGTAGGGTTGCTGCCACTAAATTGGTAATTTTAAGGACATTTTGCAGTATTTGGTTATTATCTTGAATATTATAAATGATCAAGATAAGCTGTAAACAGCAAAAATGTTCAACAAGTAAGATCTACAAAAAAGTTTCATATGACCAAAATTGTCAATTGACCCCTTAATGAGTTACTGCCCTCTAAAGAATTTTTTTCTGAATTTGTTCATTTAGTTTGCTTGCTTTAAAACTACAGAATCAATTTCAGCAAAACTTAGGCTGATTTAATGAGTTTCAGAATATCTAGTATAAATTTTGTATTTTATTTCCTTGTATGTCAAGAAACATAGCCACTATGACTAAAATGAAGAAAATATGAAGGATACAAAGAACAATTAAATAGAATTTAAAGACAGTCAATAATATATATTGAAAAGCAAAATTATCACTGTGGAAAGATTTTAAGCAAACAGCTGAACGATTGAGGCTCTTGAGAGCCTCTGGTTTGACAAACTGAATGATTTTTTTCAAAATCAATGCACATTAATTTTTTTAGAAAGCACATAAAGTTGACAAAAAACTTTCTTAAAGGAGTGAGTTGGGTAAGTGCCATATTTGGCCCTGATTATAAAGTTCAATGTTATGTTTAATTTTAAAATGACTTTAAGACATGTGAAAAACTTAAATATAGAACTATCTACTGTTTATAGTTATAAGTTATGTAAGTATTCAAAGATTAAAATATTTATTTCAGAGAAAAAAATTATCTCACAAGTTAGAGGAATGTGTCCAAACTAAGAGAACTAAACCAAAAAGAAAAACTAGTGATGATAGCTCATCAAGTTCTGTTACACAAGAAGAAACTGTTTATGAGGAACCAGACATTTTCAAAAGAATAAAACAACCTGTTCTTGCCCAGCATGGGGGAGAACTTTTAGTTCATGCTCATGGACATCATAAATGGAATTTTATGAAAAATATCCAAAAATTCTAAATTTCTTCCAGGGATGATAGTTATTGGAATACAGGTAAGAAATGTTTTATAAGAATCATACAATGAATAAGAAAATCTATTGACAGCATTGAACGTAATCAATAGCATTCAGTGATCTTCCTGGATGAAATTTAAACTATGGAGGAACTCCACCATGAAAAACCACTCGCGTCTACGTGGTGGCGTGATTGAATACAGTGTGATATATATTGCTTATTTATATTTATTTCATTATAGAATAACAAATATTTTCACTTATTGTCTTTTGGAACAATTCCAATGACGAGCCTGCATTAGTCCTTCTTAATCCAGAATAAGTGCCTTGTGACTTCCTGAACCTCTATCAATGATTTGCAGCATGAACTACAAAATGTACAAGAAGTTTCGTAATCGTTTTGAAAAGACTGAAGAAAGATTTTGAGGGGAAACGTTTACAACTTAAAAAGATTTAATGACTTTAGATAGATAATTTTATAGTACTACACTAAGCAACATTCATCTTTCAATTCAAACACTTGCAACATTTGAATATAAATCATTTGTAAATCAGAAGGTGCTAAGATATTGTCAAACAAACTGTCTAGTTGTGAGTCAGAGTTATCTTTTCTGGATTCTTTATGAATTACCTTTCTTAGTCCAACCACTGTTGCCGATTGTCTAAAATTAACCTTTGATTTTGTGCTAATAGTATTAGTTTGTTAATTCTGTTTTTGCATCAAAATTTTGAATGTATACCATTGTATATAGGTATTACCGATTCTGCAATAGCATTTTGAAAATATATGGTATTGCTACTTCCGGTGTTTGACTAAAAGGAGCATTACCCATAGCTTCACCTCCTACATTAATGTTTTCAATGGTTGCTTGAAAAACACTGTTATTGTTATCATTACCTGGCAAAATAAGTTGCCTGTGGTCAACAATGTTTTAGTTTGTGATTAGGTCTATGGTGAACCACTATTGGTAGGTCAATGATAATTGGTATGTACTGGTATTTGCATTGTCACATCACATTTCCATGGAGATTATTTGACCCTGACCCGTCAGTCATAGTCTATTGACTTTGAAACTTTTTCTTACTTTACATGCATTAGTTTATAATTAAGTTAGTTTATAGGGAGCCACTAGTAGTAGGTCAATGATATTTGTTATGTTGTTGTATATAAGCATTGTCATATCTCATTTCCTCGGAGATTGTTTGGCCCACACTATCAGTCATGGTCTATTTACTTTTAAAATTTTGCTTAGTTTACATGTATTCTTAAGTTTGTGATTAGGTAAATTTAAGGGCAACCATTCATTAGTAGTAGGCAGGTCTCACTATAATTAGCGATAAGAAGCGTCAAGTAATGACAAGAATAATAGTTTAGAGACCAGAAAACTAATTTAGCGACAAGAAATTTATTTTTAGCATAAAGATATTTAGATAATGATTATTTGAAATAATTGGATATAGAAACATATACATATAAAGTATGTGTGGATTTAGTTCAAATGTACGCAAATTTTCATTATTTAAGGGATGACTGTAATTGAAGAAATGGTATTAAAGATGTGGTCACACTCAAAAAGCCGTGCAGTGGATTATTTAATAGTGTGCACAACATTTTTATGTTTTTCCTTATAATTTAATTATCAACTCCATTTTAAACAGGAGTAAATAGTATATTATGAAAAAAAGTTAAATACTCAACAGTTACATGACAAAATTATGTCTATGAGCTGATAAAAAAAACCTCTTTTGACCAATTGGAAGACGTACATGTTACTTCTTAAATTATTTTATGATACTGAGAGAAGAAATTAAACATTAATTTAGTTCATTTGATCTAGAAATAGTTTTTTTTTTGTTATCAAGGATGATTATGTTTAAATAGATATACTTAGTTTACAGTTAAGTGTATAAATGAATTTCTCTAATTCTTTGGAAATTTATCCCTGCCTGAACCCATTGTATAGAAAATTTAAATCAACATGTGCTTGCCAGTGATCTCAAAAGATCATTAGATGATTTTAAGGGTCATAATTTTTTATTCCATTTATGGGACGTTATATGGTATACCTTCGTCTGTCCGTCCGTTTGTCTGTATGTCAGTCCGTCAATATGTTGGACTTTTACTCAAAAATGTTTTAGCCAATGTGCATAAAACTTTTGGGGAATCGTTCATATCTATTGACATGAGCTCCCTGTTGTTTTTTATAAACTATATATATTAACTACGTTTCCTATAGTTATACATATTATAGGGTATTATTCATTAAAAAAGGGGGATTTTCATTTTTAGGACAATAACTCAAAAAATGCTTTTACCAATTTGCAAGATATTTCAGTGAATTGTAAATATCTATTGGCAGTCAATGGTATAATTTAAATAAGTTATTAGAGAAAAATAACGTATACATGTGTTATTACAGATACTTTCATGAGTTGTCTACTCTTTTTTTCTTAATCGGTAGTAACATATGTTTGTTATCAGTTGAACCTTCTTATTAAATTTCATAGAGATCTATTTACTTAAACTAAAGTTTTTGTCCGGACACCAAATGTGTCTTCGGACGACGACGCAGACGACAACATCATACCATTATACAACATATGTACAATCCCAACAATTTTTTTGCTATCGTATAAAAAGGGTGATTTTCCAGTTTTCCGGCAAGAACTTGAAAACACTTTCAGCAGTTCTCATGAAACTTTGTTGAATTGTTTATATTTATTGATGTAAGCTCCATTTTAAAAAGCTTATAATTTTTATAAATTTTACATTTCTAAGTAATTGGGTTTTATTCATTAAAGAAGTGTGGTATTTTCCAGTTTTTGGACAGTAACTCAAAAATACTTTCAGCAGTTCTCATGAAACTTTGGTGTATTGTTTATATCTATTGACTTAGGCTCCCTTTCGATTTTTATTAATTTCTGATATGACATTGAGTAGTTATTGAACTTTATTTTTTCAAAACGCAATGGGGGTATTATGGGCTCATGGCGCAGCTGTTTATTAGCTAACTGGATGAATCAAAATATGAATGCTAACAGGTGTTGATAAAATTGACAACTTTGTAGGATGTGATAGGCACTCAAAGGGGATTTTTGTTTAACAAAAAAAAAAAAAGAAAAGTTATTTTTTAATCATCGGAGAAAGAGATTCTTCCATAGTTACTTGTGGATTTTTCGATTTTTCCAATCTCGATAGTTAAAGTATAAATTTCTGAGGCTCAGACTTTAAAATTGATAATTTAACTATCTTGATTGGATAAATTTGATAATCCACTGGTATCAATGTAAGAATATATATGAATCAATTATATATATGCAGACTTGGCATGGTTGATATATCAAAGTTTCAATTCGAATTATATTGATATATTGTTAGCTAATCTTTATTTGTTTCATTAAAAAGGTCCATATATAATATATATATATATATCATGTATATGATGGGACATGGGATTGATACATATTTTGACATAACATTTGCATAATGCAATAAAATATTGGTATTAAGCTTTATTAACTAAAAGATGTTTGTAGTACTACCAAATATATAACGAAATTTGAGACTGTAAAAAACAGCAAATATTCAACTGTAATAAATTGACTTTTTCTATAAATTTATTGTTTTATGAGTATATATAATCTTTCTTGTTGCTTTTTTTTTTTGGGGGGGGGGGTGTGTTTTGTCTCTAGTTTTTTCCGTCTTGTTGCTTCTTGACACTTCTTGTTGTGGTAGGCCAATGATAATTGGAATGCAGTTATGTATTAGTCAGGGATGGGGTAATCGTAATCTGTAATCGTAATGGATTGTAATTGATTATCTTTTTTCCAGTAATCGACAGTTATCTGTAATCAATAAGAAAATAGATCTAAAATAAGAAATGTGTTCTGTACTACATTGAAGTAGTAAGCTTAATTGTATTCAAATTTCTTAAAGCATAATTTTCAATAAGAGTTAGAATTTAAGCTTAGAATAGATAAACAGTTGATTTATTATAATGTTATGATTTACATGTACATAGGCGGATCCAGGGGGCTCGGGCCCCTCCCATCGTGGGAAAAATTTGGTTGATTGCATAGGGAATCATTAATACATGACTGGAGCGCCCCCCCCCCCCTTAGGTCAGTCAGCGCCCCCCCCCCCCCCTTAGGAAAGTTCTGGATCCGCCACTGATGTATATGAAAATTAAAACAGTAAACAAAATCCTTTGAACAATGAACCAATGCATGGCTATGCATTGAAATTCTTTTTAGAAATAAATATATGAATCCCTTTTAGACACATAAATATATATTGTTTATAATTTGATTAAAGAATAAAAAAATCTTAACAAACTTCTTGTCTTTACTAATCAGATGATCAAAATCTTCTAATCAATCAGATACAGACATTGTTTTAATTTCAATTACGTTATGTCTAATTAAACAGATTTACATTATTTTTCCTCAGGTTATAAATTATACTCCCTTGTCAGTTTTATTACCTAAATTAGACTTGTTATATCATATTCATACAAAAGGATTAAATCATGCAAGCCATGTCATTATAATTATAAATTTTGATCTTTAAAATTAGCTGAACAAATTAATTATTTTACTTTTTTATATTTTTTTCAGAGAAAAATTAACTGTGCTTAAATATACCCGTTTTTAATGAGTAAAAAACAAAAAATTAATATTAGTCAGAACGAAAGTAAAAAAAATTGAGAAAAAAAAATCTAAATAAGTGATTGATGCAATTCAATGTCTTCTCATTCATGTTGATATCAAAATTTCAAGACTTTTATTTTATGTTTTTGATCCTCAGTAAGAGATTCCATCTAGATAACAACTGTCAACTTATAATTTGGAGACAATGCGTTAAATGCAGTTTTTGGTCCAGTTCTAAATTTCCACTATATAAACATTGAGCAACATAATTGTTTTTAACTATTTGAAATTTTGAAGCATGTAATTGACAGTAATTGAAAAGTAATGTAATTACCGTAGATAAAGTAATCGATTGCAATCGATTACATAGAAAAATATGAGTAATCGATTATTAATCGATTGCACAAAAATCCTTTGTGTAATTGATTAATAATCGATTACATTTGTCAGTAAACGTGCCCATCCCTGCTATTAGAATAACCATATCTCATTTGCATGGACAATATTGAATCCTTACCCCTCAGTCATAGTCTATTGATTTTGAAAATTTTGCTTAGTTTACATACATGTATTAGTTTGTTATTAGATCAGTTTAAGATGAACCACTAATGTTAAGTTAATGATATTTGGTATATATATGTGGTTGTATTGGCTATTTATTGGAGTTATTGCCCTGTTTTTATATGCAGAACCTGTTAAATTTGGGGAAAAACCTAATGAGTGATTGCAAATCTGTTTTTATTTTAGGTGACAATAACTGTTCTTGACTATGGTTTGTATCATCAGAATGAAATAACTGAGAGTGACAAAAGTTATATTGGAAGAGAAAGTTGCATTTACTACTCTGACACAAAAGATCTCTTAAAGAAAGAAGACCGTGATATGCTTATTGAGGCATTAGTAAGAATGAATAATGGATGTACACCATATCCATGATTATATAATTGTGTAAAACAGGGTATTAGTTAAGAAGTTTACAAAACATCGACATAACTTGTAAGACAAACTACGAAGCTACACAAAACCCCTTACAAATATAGATTTATTTCGTCTTCAAGCCATTGTTCAACTACTAAATTGTCTATTCTTCTTACCAGCACACTTGGTACAATTAAAAACCTGATAATAAATTGTTCAAATAAGGCCTTCGAAAATAGTGGAATAAATTACTTTTGGAGTGTCAAGAACTCGTTGGAAGTACTTGATAAATTGCATGCATATATTGGTGATTTTGAATCTGTTCAAAGTTTTGATTTTTCTACCCTGTATACCACATTGCCTCACATTCTCATTAAGAAAAAATTCACACACCTAATTAAATGGGCATTCAAAAAAATCAGAATGTGAATATATATGTTCAAACTCTTTTAGGTCATTTTTTAGTAGCAATAAACAAAAAAACTATGTTAATTGGACATGCTTTGATACTATATATGCCCTTGAATTTTTACTAGATAACATTTTTGTTCGCTTTGGGGATTCCGTATATCGTTAGATTATCGGAATTCCAATGGGGACTAACTGTGCACCACTTATTGCGGACCTGTTTTTGTATTGTTATGAGTTACAATTTATGACAAAAATAAGCAAAGACCCATCGAAACAACATCTGATAAACAAATTTAATAATACTTTTAGATATTTGGATGATATTTTGGCTCTCAATAATGACGACTTCAGTTGTATATTAATGAAATTTATCCTGTTGAACTTACTTTAAATAAAGCTAATACTAACAATGACCACTGCCCTTTTCTCGATCTTGATATCTATATCACTAATGGAAAGCTGAATCCTAAAATTTATGATAAAAAGGATGATTTTTCATTTCCTATCGTTAATTATCCGTTTTTAGATGGTGACGTTCCCTTGTCACCATCTTACGGTGTTTATATATCTCAACTTGTACGATTCGCTCGTGTATGTAACAATGTTTTAGATTTTAACGAGAGAAATTTATGTATTACTGAAAAATTATTACACCAGGGTTTTCGATATCACAAACTAGTTAAAACATTTACTAAATTTTATCATCAGTATAAAGACATCATTCGTAAATATAGCTCAACATGCAGACTTTTAATACGTTCAGGTATTTCACATCCAATTTGTTTATGGTAATATTCTTTATAAAGCACAAAGGTGTCAGTATTCACCTCAGAAACTTACAAAACCTTTGAATAGACTTATTAAGAAGGGATATAATTACGATACTGTTGTCAAGTCATTAAAGATTGCATATTTTGGCGTTAATATTGAGTCACTGATAAGGTCTTTGCATCGGAACTAAACACATTATTTTTTTTAAAGACAGTTGTTGGCATGACACGGGTTATGTTCTTCTCATATATGTTATGATGGTATGACATTAAACCCCTAACGGGAAGGATTGTGCCTGATGTTCATATGATGAAATCATAATCTTTCAGTCAGTTTAATTGAAGTCTGGAGCTGGCATGTCAGTTAACTGCTAGTAGTCTGTTGTTATTTATGTATTATTGTCATTTTGTTTATTTTCTTTGGTTACATCTTCTGACATCAGACTCGGATTTCTCTTGAACTGAATTTTAATGTGCGTATTGTTATTCGTTTACTTTACTACATTGGTTAGAGGTATAGGGGGAGGGTTGAGATCTCACAAACATGTTTAACCCCGCCGCATTTTTGCGCCTGTCCCAAGTCAGGAGCCTCTGGCCTTTGTTAGTCTTGTATTATTTTAATTTTAGTTTCTTGTGTACAATTTGGAAATTAGTATGGCGTTCATTATCACTGGACTAGTATATATTTGTTTAGGGGCCAGCTGAAGGGCGCCTCCGGGTGCGGGAATTTCTCGCTACATTGAAGACCTGTTGGTGACCCTCTGCTGTTGTTTTTTATTTGGTCGGGTTGTTGTCTCTTTGACACATTCCCCATTTCCATTCTCAATTTTATAGATTTCTTTTGTTTTAAAAATTTACTAAAAGCAAAATTGCCCTAAAGGTTTAGGAATTAGGGTCCACAAAGGGTCCAAAAACAAGCATTTTTCTGGTTTCCAGACTATAACTCGGGTTAAAGTGTATAGACATCTCTGAAATTGTAATGCAAGATACTTTACTACAAAAGGACGGCTAGGATTTAATTTATGGGGTAATTGCCCCAAACATTCAGGAATTAGGGGCCAGAAACAAGCATATTTCTAGTTTATAGACAATAATGTGTGTTAGAGTGTATGGATGTTTCTACTATTGTACTGCAAGGTACCATATCAATAAGGGAAACCTGGGATTGAGTAAATTTGGGGGGGGGGGGGGATTTTTAAATATTTTTTTTTATTGATTATTCCTGATCTATATATAAAAGCAAAAAATACTGATATGGCAGGAGAAATACACCAAATGCAGTACTGTATCAATATATATATGAATAATAACTTTATGTTTTGTCAATAATTTCGTTTATATTCAGGTTACATAGTGTGAATGTGTATTCATGTTTTTGTACTTTAATCATTTTAATCATTCTAATCATTTTCTGTGCTTTATTTTGTAACTCATTTGATTGTATAGCTCAAATTTTGGGCACCATGATTGGTTAATAAAAATTATCTTATCTTATATTATCTTATCATAATAACAAAACATGTGAACCCAATTAGAATTAATCTTTTCAATTATGTCTAACGTAATGCAGACTCATCATAAATCGTCTGTAATAGATTTTTAAATTTTTTATAAAATCTATGCTTTAACTTTTATTCAAATTATTTAAAGATTTTTTTTAACAATGATGGGGTTAATGAATTAATAATTTCTATACAGCTGGTGATCATCCATTTAATATTTCTTCCAATAGTTTGAAAATGTAGTTCTATTTCTTATATTCCTCTTACAATGATGACAAGACAGATTAAATCAAAAAGTATGATATTTTGTTGGAAGGGGTCTCAATTATCTTTGACCAATATATAGATCATATGTTCACACCTAATTAAAAATCCGAAATAACAATTTTTTAAATAAAATAACTTTTTTGTACAAATTAACGTCATTTCAGAATTGCTTACATCGGTAATAATCATGTCAAACAAATTTTGCTTAATCTATTTGTGACTTACTCACAGAAGTGTGTATTGGTACAAAACAATATGTAATTGTAATTGGTTCATAAAATGTCATCAGGTTAAGGCATTGAACACGTATTTCACCAGTGTAATAACCCCATCAGTTTCTGTTTACTTTTGATTTCAGACATTCAGTCGATCATCATATATGCTCCCTTTTTTCAATAGATCATTAATGTGGTATACAGGTTTTCAACATTTTTTGAACGTTTTTATCAATGCAAAGATTACATGTGAAACCTTAATATTACCAACAGAATGCAGACCCGTTTTAATGAAAGTTAAAATAATAGACAAAAATAAGAAAACGTTTTTTATTGTAATAGCTCTTTTCTGAGCAAGCTTTATTTATCACTTACAAATGACATGTTACATTTAGAAATATTATTCAAAGAGGTTTTTAAAATTGTAGAGGAGGAATAATGCTACAATTTTCATTATACCCTCTATCACTTTCGTGTTTCTTCTTTAAATGTATCTTTTTGATTAATTTGTCCTCTTTCTTTATTTCTCATGTAACCACTTGTTCCTGAGATAATACAACATAAGATGTTATTGACCGTTATTAATTTAATAAAATCTTATAGGTGGAATCAAACTTTTTTGCAATTGTTTAATATTATGTCATACACATTCCATGTTTATTTTGAAGACTACGAATTATAAAACTGAAATATCACATGTTTAATTGTATTGATATGATGCACTTTTAAGGATGTTATGAGATGAATAAAAATATAAATATCAGGATGTCAGAGTTAAAAACTGATACAATAAATTGATATAATTATCACTTATTTTCCAAAGTTAGTATATAAAGCTGCTTTTATTGCAGCTTATCACAATAAACACCAGCTATTAGACTGTTATTTAATTATCAAAAGTTAAGTAACTTAACTAAAATGTCTATTGTGCTTCCAACCACCAACATTTTTGGAATAGATACGACAAAAAAGATGTCCTTAGGTCACCAAATTCAATACGACAGATTTGCAGTGTCCAAACAATGCTTATCGATTGCAGAAATAGAAAATGCAAGTACAATAAGTTCAGACATATTAACCTTCTGCACAGGAAAAGAACAAAACAGCACCAATTACTTCTACTGAAGAACTTAGAAGTGGCTTCAATGGATTTGAAGTTTTTCAAAATATACCGATAATAAGTAGCGTCCGCTACAAAACATCAGAGTATACAGAGTGGTACATTACGACAGAGAATACAGGATGGTATAAAGATTCAGAGTAACCAGTATTATAAAAAACAATAGATTTAACAGGACGGTACAAAACAACAGAGTATACAGGGCGATAGAAAACATCAAAGTATGCAGGAAGTACAAATCATCACAGAAGACAGGATGATTAAAAACATCAAAGTATACAGGACTGGACAAAATATTAGAGACAACAGGACAGCACAAATCATTAGAAAATACAGGACGGTTTAAAGTTTTGTGGTTGTATCGGTAAATATACGCAGAGTAAATAACAAAGTATATAGGGACACTAATGTATATTTTAATGTTGGTGTTTACATTTTCATGTTCACATTTATAATTGTATTTAAAAAGGCAATTAATGCAAGCGGTTTTTATCACTTTAAAAAAATCAAAAACGAATATGAAAAACATAATCTCTTCTTGTTAAATGAGTTGCTATGTTTGTTTGTCTGTTTGTTTTGTTGTGTATTTTCTTATCGTTCATATAATTTTTCATATCGACTGTGTGATGCAGAATGGTTTCCAGAATAGTTATGTATGCTGTTTCCGCCGTCGGCGGCTGCGGTGGCGTCAACAATGTATTAGTATGTGATTAGGTCTTGTTTATGGTGAACCACAAGTGGAAGGTCAATCATATTTGGTATGCAGTTGTATAATCATTGGCACTTCTCATTTCCATGGAGATGATTTTGCCCTGCCCCCTTAGTCATGGTCTATTGATTTTGAAAATTTTCTGAGTTATGATGTATAAGTTTGTGATTAGGTCATTTCAAGGGGAACTATTAGTGGTAGGCAATGTTCATTGGTATTCAGTTGTATAAGCATTCATGGCACATCTCATTTCCATAGATAATATTTGGCCTCATCCCTCAGTCACAGTGTAATGACTTTGAAACTTATCTTAGTTTACATGTATCAGTTTGTGATTAGATCAGTTTAAGATGAACTGCTAAATAATATGTTAAGTCAACATGATATTTGGTATGCTTTATCATTTGCAAGTATTGTTTCCATGGAAATCAAATAGCCCCACCCCCTCTTAGTGACTTTGAAACTTTTCTATAGTTTACTAGTTAATGTTTGTATTTAGATTTGGGAACGACTTATAATCAGTCAATGGTCATGATGGTATTTGTTATGCAGTTGTATAAGCATTTATAGCACATCTCATTTACATGGAGATTGTTAAGCCATGTAACTCAGTCATGGTTCATTGACTTTGAATATTTTCATAACTTGTTTAAGATGTTAAAGTATTGTTATTTTGATTTCAACATTTGCATAATCAAAATTACAAAAGGGCGAGACGTATCTCTGTAATAACAGTTTATTACATAAACTTAACTTACGAACTACTTTGATGTTATGGTTGTCCATGTTGTCATGCCAGTTTGAGTCGTGGAATGCTGAACACTTGGAGGATTATTCGTTACATGTTATGACCATCAAGGAAATACACACAAAGGATAAACCATGAACAATCATTTGAAATTCACATGTAAGGTACGGTAAACCGAAGTCGAATGGTCATATATTTGATGTATGCTGAAAAGTAGACACCTTTAACTTGACATAACTTGTAGCTCTTCAATATCAATATTATATTAAGTTGCAAGTCATTATGTTAATGGCAGTAGTAATTACCTTTAAAACAGTAAACCATGTGTAAGATGTTAAAGTACTTCTATTTTGATTTCAACATTTGCATAATCAAAATTACAAAAGGGCGAGACATATCTCTGTAATAACAGCTTATTACATACACTTTACTTACGAACTACTTTGATGTTATGGTTGTCCATGTTGTCATGCCAGTTTGAGTCGTGGCATGCTGAACACTTGGAGGATTATTCATTACATGTTATGACCATCAAGAGAATACATACAAAGGATAAACCATGGACAATCATTTGAAATCCACATGTAAGGTACGGTGAACCCGAAGTTAAATGGTCATATATTTGATGTGTGCTGAAAAGTAGACACCTTTAACTTGACATAACTTGTAGCTCTTCAATATCAATATTATATTAAATTGCAAGTCATTATGTTAATGGCAGTAGTAATTACCTTTAAAACAGTAAACCATGAGTGGACAAGTATATATAGTAGATTTACTTTGGGTAGTCAATCAAGTTATGTGGATTACCGAGCATCTGGACCTGGGTCAACCTTCATTTCCTGCTATCGCCGTTACAAAAAACAAAACGGAAAAACAAGCAAACATGACCATTCACTAAACCAGAATCAAACTATGTTTTATGATACTTTTTTGAGCCTGAATCTTGACAATTAATAATTTCTATCTAATTTTATAACCGTCCTGTATACTCTGATGTTTAATAGACATATATGTGTGACAACTGAGTATCTGCATAATATATGTCTACAAGGTTATTAAAAAATCTTGAGTGATAGATATGGGTGCTGCTTTGTTCTTTTTCAGTGCAGAGGCTAACCATGTCATACCTAATGGTATTACTATATTTTCTTACAGGAATCAATAAATTAAGTTTGTAGCACTGCATCTCTGTCGTGTTGAATAGATACCAGGATTATGATTAAGTTCGCCAGACGCGCGTTTCGTCTTCATAAGACGCTCATATCGAAAAGTTTATAAAGCCAAACAAGTACAAAGTTGAAGAGCATTGAGGATTCGAAATTCCAAAAAGAATTTGGAGACTACAGACATCCTTTTAGTATATAATGATCCAACGCCATCGGTGATTGGAAGCACATAGTGAATAAAGTTCCTTTTTACTTTTATCTAAGAGATTAAGCCGTTCATTGTGTTTTTTCATAGGCCGTTCCTTTAATAGGAGATATTTGTGAAATCGTATTGATATATCATTGTATGTGGCATACAAGTATTCTACATGCATTGTATTTATTGTTTTGAATGCCATTAAAAGAGGAACGAAAGATACCAGAGGGATATCAAACTCATAAATCGAAAATAAACTGACAACGCCATGGCTAAAAATGAAAAAGACAAACTGACAAACAATAGTACACATGACACAACATCTATAATACTAAAATAACGAGGTCCAATTTGTCAGCCGTCATCGGGTTAAAAACGACAAATCAAAGAATTCAATTTTATATATAGCCAATATAGGACAATGGTGTTGGTTAAAAATACACCACTCCAGACCCTTTTGTTTTCAACATAATTAATATTGCCAATAATTAACAAGTTCCGGACCAAATTCGATACCGATACCAATAGTATATTCACCTGTTACCTATTACCTTATCTGTACGTTCCGCATTTGACAGGCGCACCACCAAACAGTGTATTTCGGATTTTGTTATATACACGAGTCATAATCACAGGGTTGACACTACTAAATTCAATCATTGTCAAATTGTTCTCTATTGTAGTATTTTAATCAGTAAGACATTCTAAGATGACATTACCAAATCGGAATGCTAAAATTCTGGACTAAAATAAGGCGTATAGGTACAGTTTTCAGTTTGTTAGCGGGCATGACGTAAAACTGCAAATCAAAGAATTCAAATTTAGTTATAACTTATATAGGACAATGCTGTTGATTAAAGAATACTCCATTCCAGGACCTTTTGTTTTCCAAAAATTAAAATTACCAATAATTGATAAGTTCCAGGTGGACGGGTTCAAACAGAAAGATTTTGAAAGCAGAGAAAACTGTGCGTCTTATAATCGGCATGACAATCCCAATACTAAAATAAGGCTTACGCATAGTTATATACTTTAATTCAGTCACGGGTGTTTTCTAGTAGATAACTAAGGAATAAGCAACACGGACTCCACCAAAAACTAGGGGTGATCTCAGGTGCTCCGGAAGAGCAAGCAGATACTGCTCCACATGTGGCACCCGTCGTGTTGCTCATGTTATAACAAAACATAGTCACAAAATGTTGAATTATTTAGTAATCATCTATATAGCGGAAAGTAAAGTTAAAGGATATTGCTAACTTCTTATCTTCCTTCCTAAGAAAATCCTGTATGAAGTCAGCCTCATAATAATAGAGGAACAAGTCGGCAAGAAGAGGGTTACAATTGGTTCCCATTGGAATGCCGACAGTCTGTTGCAAAACACGTCCTCCGAACGTAACAACTATGTTCTCAATAAAGAAATCAAGCATCTTGATAATGTCAGTTTCAGAGAATTTTTGTTTGAATCAGAGTGATCCTTTACAAGAAGTCGGTAAGAAGAGGGGCACAATTGGTTCCCATTGGAATGCCGACAGTCTGTTGCAAACACGTCTTCCGAACGTAACAAATATGCTGTCAATAAAGCAATCAAGCATTTTGATAATGTCATTTTCAGACAGAGATTTTTTGTTTTAATCAGAGTGATCCTTTACAAAGTTGGATTTATCTTTCCCTAAGACAAGCTACTTGTATCTACGTTAGCCATTCTTTTTTATGGGGAATGTGTCAAAGAGAAAACAACCCGGCCATACAATAGACAACAGCAGAAGGTCACCAACAGGTCTTCAATGCAGCTAGAAATTCCCGCACCCGGAGGCGTTCTACAGCAGGGCCCTAAACCAATATATATACTAGTTCAGTGATAATGAACGCCATACTAAACTCCAAATTGTACACAAGAAACTAAAATTAAAAATAATACAAGACTGACGAAGGCTAGAGGCTCCTGACTTTGGACATTGTTGAACATGTTTATGAGATCTCAACATTCCCCCTATACATCTAACCAATGAAGGAAAGTAAACGCATAACAATACGCACATTAAAATTCATTTCAAGAGACGTCCGAGTCTGATATCAGAAGATGTAACCAAAGAAATAAACAAAATGACAATAATACATAAATAACAACAGACTACTAGCAGTTAACTGACATGCCAGCTCCAGACTTCAATTAAACTGATTGAAAGATTATGTCTTCATCATATGAATATCAGGCACAATCCTTCCCGTTAGGTGTTTAGTATCATGCCATCATAACATATATGAGAAGAACATAACCCGTGTCATGCCAGCAAATTTTGTTTAAATAAATGTGTTTATTTCCGATGCAAAGACCCTATAAGTGTATCAATATTAACGCCAAAATATGCAATCTTTATTGACCTGACAACATTATCGTAACTATATCCCTTCTTAATAAGTATATTTAAAGGTTTTATTAGCTTCTGAGGTGAATACTGACATTGTGTGCTTTATAAAGAATATTTCCATGAAATATTGGATGTGAAATACCTGAACGTATGAGAAGTCTGCATGTTGAGCTATATTTACGAATGATGTCCTTATACCGATGATAAAATTAAGTAAATGTTTTGACTAGTTTGTGATATCGAAAACCCTGGTGTAATATTTTTTCAGTAATACATAAATTTCTCTCGTTAAAATCTAAAACATTGTTACATACACGAGCGAATCGTACAAGTTGAGATATATAAACACCATAATATGGCGACAAGGGAACGTCACCATTTAAAAATGGATAATTAACGATAGGAAATGAAAAATCATCTCTTTTATCATATATTTTAGTATTAAGTTTTCCGTTAATGATATAGATATCAAGATCGAGGAAAAGTGGTCATTTTTAGTATTAGCTTTATTTAAAGTAAGTTCAACAGGATAAATTTCTTTAGTATACATACTGAATTCGTCATTATTTAGAGCGAAAATATCTAACAGTATTATTAAATTTGTGTGTCAGATGTTTTTTCGATGGGTCTTTGCTGATTTTTGTCATACATTTTAACTCATAGCAATACAAAAAAAGGTGCACAATAAGTGTTGCACAGTTAGTCCCCATTGGAATTCCGATAACCTGACGACATACGGAATCTCCAAAGCGAACCAAAATTTTATCTAGCAAAAATTCAAGGGCAGATATAGTATCAAAGCATGTCCAATTGACATAGTTTTTTTTATTTTTATTGCTACTAAAAAGATGACCTAAAAGAGTTTGAACTATTATATTCACATTCTGACTTTTTAAAATCCCATTTAATTAGGTGTGTGAATTGTTTCTTAATGAGAATGTGAGGCAATGTGGTATATAAGGCAGAAAAATCAAAACTTTGAACATATTCAAAATCACTAATATATGCATGCAATTTATCAAGTACTTCCAACTAGTTCTTGACACTCCAAAAGTAATTAATTGCACTATTTTCGAAGGCCTTATTTGAACAATTGATTATCCGGTTTTTGATTGTACCAAGTTTACTGGTTAGAAGAATAGACAATTTAGTAGAGGAACGATGGCTTGAAGACGAAATGAATCGATATTTGTAATGTGTTTTTTGTAGCTTCGGAAGCCAAAACATAGTTGGAACTTTCATTGTATCTGGTTCTGCTTGTTGGTGAATTGGTGATTTTTTTTTCAGAACCTCAATGTAAAATTAATAATATTATTAGCAGCTTAATCGGCCGGGACAAAAATAATTCCTCGGCTAGTTCTTTTAGTTTATGTTTGTTACGAGAAATAGGTTTATTGTGGTTATTGTTAAGAGTAAAATGTTCTTAAAAATGTTGAATACTTGTGTAAAGTGTAGAAAAGTCAAATGTTTTAATACTATTGCAAGATGAAAGAGAATTAGATTGTAAGTACTCAAAAAGATTTATGGATTTTTTTTTAGTATGCACATCTGATTCACGACACCTCTAGAATAGACAGTTTCACAATAACTTTGAAGCCCGACTTTGACTGATGATAAATAAAGGATACAGTAGTATACCGATGTTCAAAATCATAAATCCATGGACAAAAAACGAAATCGGGGTAACAAACTAAAACTGAGGGAAACGCATTAAATATAATATAAGAGGAGAACAACGACACAACACTACAATGTAACACACACAGAAACGGACCAAGCAACAGACAAAATCCCACGAGAATAACAAATATAACATCAAAACCAAATACATGAATTTGGGATAGACAAGTACCGTGACACTTCTTATCGCAATGTGAATTTACACTCAAAAATAAGAGAAAACAAACGACGCAACGTTAATATGCAACACATACAGAAACGAAATATAATATAACAATGGCCATATTCCTGACTTGGTACAGGACATTTGTAAAGAACAAAATGGCGGGTTGAACCTGGTTTTGTGGCATGCCAAACCTCCCCTTTTATAGCCATGTGAAATATAACATTAAGATGACAACTCAACACTACAGGACTACAATATAAATAAATCGGAGAATACAATTGACAAAGAAACACACGAACAACAGCCAACAAAAGGCAACAAGTTGAAAATTTTAATACGCCAGAAGTGCATTTTATACACACAAGATTTACTAGTGATGCCCAGATACAAACGTTTGAAAGCCGAAACAAGCACAAAGTCGAACAGCATCGAGGACTAAAAGATTAAAAAAGTTGTGCCAAAAACGGCCAGGGTTTTCTGTTAGTTACCAGAACATCCTTATCATTTAGAATAATTTATACTTTTGCAAACAGTAAACTTATAAAATTAATAAACAAAAGCTGTACATGATAGAACTGAAATATTAACTAATTACAGGAAACAACTGAAATACATTACATAACCAGACATTTGCAACACAATATGTAGACACATCCGAATATGTTTAAACCAGAACGCCAAGTGACGTCATATTTGAAATTGTAAAAAAAGACAAAAAAATGATGACGTCATTTGAATTTGTAAAACAGATCATCAAAAAATGAAAAATGACGTCATTTTAATGAATAAGATAGAACTAGGACTGACCCAAGATTACATTAAACCCAGAAGGGTGCAAGTTCCATACAAGGAAAGTCGCCTCCCAAAACATCAATATAATATATAATAATAACACTGAACCAACTTTTCACTGTTTTCTAATCGGATGCGTACTGATTTATATTTTAGTCGGTACCAATAGTATTTATTCTTCAATTGTAATTAGCTTTAAACTAGCTATTGGAACTCAGTATCATTTTGTTAATTGGTTTAGTATATACTCTGTGCTGACCTTGTTTAGTTGAGCCCTTTCCAACTGAGTTTTACAATTTGCATTTATGTTGTTTGCTATTTCATAACTGTTCCTGATTATGGGAGGGCTGAGTGCTCGCAAACATGGTTAACCCTGTACACTATGAATATGATTATCACAAGTAAGTGGCCGTTAAGTACACGGTGGTTATTGTTTGCTGTCTGTCAAATTTATTTTTCCATTCATTGTCTTAACAGTTTTATATTTTAACGATAAGCTATTATAGTTGTTAACATCTACACCCTCATCATTGTTATCTCTTGTGAACTTTTTTGTCATTGCCAATCATACAACATCTTCTTATGTTTTTAGAGTGGGGAGATTTGCAATAAATCATGGTTTCAAACATACTACCAAGATATCACTGATAAAGTTTAGAGGACCTTAAAAGCTAAACATCTATATTCTTTGGACATTAGGTGTATTTTATTTGAATATTTTTTTTAGTTTCGTTCAAATGAGTAATAAGATATGATTATGAATAAAGAGAAATTTGAGGTTTTAAAAGTCAATTAGAAAGCAACCTAAACAACTAATAAAATTCTTACATTAGACAGGACTCTCTTTGGCCATAAGTTGCCCACTTTTTTACAGTTCTTATGCTAAAGCTGATTTCCTTTTATCAAATTAATTCATTGAGATATATTAAAGAAGGAACTTGGTAATGCTTTTCTTTTATATATATATATACATATATATCTTTGACCATAATATGTTATACAGCAGACAACCCATGTTAGTTCTTTGTCATTATCCTTTGATTAACGTTTAAGACCACCACATATAGGTTTACAGGGTACACACAATTTATTTTGGTTTATTATACCTACATATTTAATTACTATAAATACATAACAGTTACATAAGATAACAATTTCAGACTTCCACAAAATGCACTTCTTTAAAACTCAGTGTTACATTAGAGAAACTATTGGACGTGTTTTCTCCCAGCCACATTATTGCACTTATCCCAAGTCAGGAACCTCTAGCCTTAGTTTGTGTTGCATTTATGGTTTTTGTTGTTGAAAATTTTGGTTTATGTGTATGTATTGGAGTTTCAAGGGTGGTTTCAATTTCGCTGAACTAGTGTACACAATAATAACGGGGTTCAGCTGAAGCCCACCTTCGTGTGGTGGATTTACTTGCTATCTTGAAGACCGATTATAGAGGCATTGTTTTCTCTTTGACACATTTCCTGTTTCTATTCTCAATTTTATGTTTTTAAAAATCAAGCTGGAAGTAACCAAGATTTTTAAATTGTCATTTGTTATGCCCCTTTTTAGAGGTATTATGTTTTTTTTTCAGTCTGTGCGTCCGTTCATTCGTTCGTCCGTCTGTCCTGCTTCTATTTAAGTTTTTGGTCAAGGTAGTTTTTGATGAAGTTGAATTTCAATCAACTTAAAACTTTGTACACATGCTCCCTGTGATATGATCTTTCTAATTTTAATACCAAATTACAGTTTTGACCCCAATCGCACTGTCCACTGGACAAAGAAAATGATAGTGCGGTGGGGCATCCATGTACTATGAACACATATAGTTCGTAAAACCAAATATTTCACACAGCAAATTGGTTATTATTGAAATCGATAACAAGAGGAGTACATTATGCATATAAACATAAGATAATGAATGCTGTCTATAAAGATCCTATGTTAAAAGTTTTAACCATGAATAACCGAGCTTTTTATTTCCATTTTCACAATTTTTCTGTACACATCATATTTTACACAAGAATTACATCTTTATTAATACTAATTACTATATGACTTTTTAAGATAAACATCTGATAGTATTTTCTATTTATATCCCAATTCGTAAGTTTTAACTATCAATAACCAAGATTTTTTTTTTCTACCAGTTATTTGGTTTTCTGTCTCAAAACATATATTCAACTAAATTACCCAAATATTAATACTGATAAAAAAGGACTTCACAAAATAAACGTAAAATAGCTAGTATGTTTTTTATCTATATAGATCAATTTTCAAAAATATTAATAGCCATTAACAACGGAGATTTTCTGCGTTTCCAGTTTTTGACGTTTTTTTCACTAAAAATCACTCATTTCACCTCAAAATTACTTCAATATGAATAATTATAGCTAAAGGACTACATAATAGTCTATTAAGATAAGGTTTACTGTCTTCCAAAAGCTTTAGGTCTAAAAATGCAACAATAAATAATAATTTTTCCAGTTTTCAGCATTTTTTTCTCTCTAAAAACCACATATTTCACCCAAAATAACCTTTTCTGTAAATTATACCAATGTACAGTTTTAGTATGTTGCTAGTCTTATAATTTGCAAATAAAAAAGCTTGTTTTGCAATTAGTTTGAGGTTGGATGATTTTAGAGCTACATTGACTAGGTTTATTCGTTCATCGTAAATTGAAAGATATGAAATATTCTAGTAATTTCCAACAAAATGCAGATTGCATAATGTTCAAAATTATTGATTGAATCTGTCAACTTTTTTTAATCAAATTCAAATGTCCTTTTCAAATCATTTGTTCAATAATTATTAATGCTTTTGATCTTTATTGATATTATAAAAAAAAAAGTTAAAACATGGCTAGGCTGAAGTTATAAAAAACATTTATATCTTAAATTAGAAGGTTCCTATAGCTTCGTCTTTTCCCTTCTAATTTAAAATTATTAATGATTTACTGACAGAAATGAGTAATATTAAAAAGAAATGTTGTTGGGTATATTAGGTATTAAAAGTCAACAATCATTTGGCCTGTGTAACGATATCTATTTTCTGTTTACTTGGAATGTTGGATATTTTGTCGTTCATTGTATATGTATATGATATGTGAAACAGTTGGGTTATTTCCAAAGTAATCCAGACTACATAATAAAGTTCAATTATTAGATACTTTTTATTCCTTAAACTAAACTGTCGAAAATAAGACTGCGTCAACTTTTGTGTAAATTACCTATTCTAATGCTTTTACCATTTCTAAAATAATGCTCTTCAACTTTTTACTTGTTTGGCTCTATAACTATTTTGATCTGAGCGTCACTGATGAGTCCCATGTAGACGAAACGCGCGTCTGGCGTATTAAATTATAATCCTGGTACCTTTGATAACTATATATAATGTTTTGATTTTTATTATTATGTAAAGACTTCATAACATATTTGGCAGAAATAATATTAAAATCTTTTAGATGTACCTTTTTAATTCTTCTCTCTTGGCAATTCTCAAAATTGGAACATCTTAAGGATTTGACTTTTAAAGAAACTATTTTAAGAGTGTTTTTACAACGTAGAGGTTAATGAATTGATAATTTTTATATTGTTAATTGTCCTGTTGATATCTTTGTCCTATAGTTTTCAAATGTCGTTTCATTTTTTTTTTTATTTCACCTGCAATGATGAGATGACGGATTAAATCAGAAGGTGATAAGTAAGGAAATTTGTTCAAGAGGGTTTTCATTATCAGTAAGCAATTTAAGGATCATTTTCTAACACCCGACTTAGAATCCGATCAACGCCATTTCCGACTGCCCAATTTCGGTGATAATCGAGTCACACGATTATAGTTAAAACAATTACAGACTTACTGACTAAAGTTTGAATTTGTACAGCACGATACGAAATTGACAGTCACTTTTGTTAATGCATCATGATTTAAGATTCAAAAAACATTTCATTAGAAAAATAGTTACTTCCGCTTTATTTCATTTTCTTTTAAATTTAAAGATAAAGTCGTTAATCGAATTTTTTCAAATGCAATACCTCTTCGAGAAAATATTTTTTGTTTTCAATGATTATTTTTATGAGATAAACATATAATAAAATTAATTGAATAATTTGGTTTGCATCGAATATACCCAGAAAGATCGAAAACTTTATTGTTACATATCGCAGAAAGTTAAAACAGTATAAGGCATTGCACACCCCCAAAAAAACTGAATATGTACAAACATAATGACAAATACCATGTATGAATATCAAAATGTGTTTCCAAAGTTATGCAGACTCTGTAAAATCAAGGTTTAAAACTACGCTGAAAATTGGACGACATCAAATTTGCCAACTTTTGTACGATTTGAAAATCCTTAATTTTGTTCAAGAGGGTTTTCATTATCAGTAAGCAGTTATAATCGAGTCACAGGATTAAAGTAAAACAGCTACATGTACTGACTTACTGACCAAAGTGTGTATTTGTACAGCACGATATTAAATTGACAGTCATTTTGATGTCATTGATCGTTTTTATGCGACATACGAGTACCCTAAATTATCTGTATATATATTCTTTTGAATGCACTTTATTAGATTAATGTGTTGAGTATTGATATGGATCACAGAGGTAAAATGGTGTCAACTACCGTAGCATATCAATAATCTATCCATTTCATCGTAATCTATATATCACAAGAATTGTACTTCAAATAATTATATGAAAAGAGAAGCGAAAGAAACCAAAATGGACATTCAAACTCATAAGTCGAAACAAATAGTATATAAAACATAAAAATAAAAATTTTATTAAGCAGGAGAGACATGATTAAGTATACTATTTTGTTGAATTGTTTGTTATTATCGGCAACATGTTTGTACTTTTCAGTTAAATCCTATACGCTCATATCTATTATAAGGCATGAATGAATACAATATATATAGTGTTGCCGATAGCCCAGCAAGCATAGTGGACAACGGAATTTATAAATTTATTTACATACATGTATCTTAATATATATTAATATATAAACATATGAAAAAAACAATAACCACAAATACTCCTAATTACAAAACCTTGAAATATACTGTTAGGTACAACTTAGCTAGAAAAAGTAAACCTTGTACCAACGAGAGCTAAAATATAGCCGACATGAATGAAAATATGTAACTAAATACATAAATAACTTGACCATCAACAACGTCGTCAGCCAGGAACAACCAAACAAAAGCCATTAATGGGATAAACTGGAAACCTGGGTCCGACCCCATGCGACAAGTCATCTCACGAGACATACTCGGACGTATATATTGTTTTGAAAAGTATATATAAATGCTTGTATCAAAATATATTCATAATATTAATGGAACTTGAATGTTGCCCTGTCTGCGACGGGCTAGAAAGTGATAATAAAGGAAAAAAATGTCCCGCTATAAAATTAGTCACGTGTTTTATACGTGTCTATTTAAAACTACTACGCTAGTACCGGATATACAATAATTTCTCCCTATACTACGAAACGTGAGAAATTATACTTATAGTCAGAAACAACATAATTAGTAAAGATCGAAATCGTCATACATAAACGTCCATATAGACTGGTCGTCTTCGATGAAAATCCTTGAAATGATTATCACGAAACAATCATTTATATACCTACATCAGTTTGCATTATTTAACTCATTATATATACCGGATTAACACTTTGTATTTGCTCCAGACGCGCGTTTCGTCTACAAAAGACTCATCCGTGACGCTCGAATAAAAAAAGTTAGAAAGGCCCAATAAAGAACGAAATTGCAATTGATGGATCATATTTTAACACTGGATTAAGAGGCCGTAATAACAAATCATTGTAGTTCAAGGTGTTTGTAAAACCAGGTTAAATCCACCATTTTCTACATTTGACAATGCCTGTACCAAGTCAGGAATATGACAGTTCTTGTCCATTCGTTTATGATGCGTTTTGTTATTTGATTTTGCCATGTGATTATGGACTTTCCGAGTTGATTTTCCTCTAAGTTCAGTATTTATGTGATTTACTTTTTTGTAAACATAAACATCATTTAATATATACCAATGATTCTGTCAAGTGACTAACTAACAGAATTGTGTATTGATACAAAACAGTATGAAATTGTGAGTAATTAATTTTTCACGTTTTTTATCTCGCCTTGACGGAGTCAAAAAGTGAGACATAGGTATGCTGTTTCCAGCGTCGGGGTGAGACATAGGTATGCTGTTTCCAGCGTCGGTGGTGGCGACGATGACGTCAACAATGTATTAGTTTGTGATTACGTCTAGTTTATGGTGAGCCACAAGTGGTAGGTCAATCATAGTTGGTATGCAGTTGTATAAGCATTGGCACATCTCATTCCCTTGGAGATTATTTGGACCTGCCCCCTCAGTCATGGTCTATTGACTTTGAAACTTTTGCTTATTTTCCATGTATTAGTTTGTGATTAGGTCAGTTTATGGGGAACCAAAAGTGGTAGGTCAATGATATTTAATATGCTGTTGTATAAGCATTGGCATTTGACATATCTCATTTCCATGGAGATAATTTGGCTCCGCCCCCTTAGTCATGGTCTATTGACTTTTAAAATTTTGCTAAGTTATCATGTATTAGTTTGTGATTAGGTCAGTTCAAGGGGAACCATTAGGGGTAGGCCAATGTAAATTGGTATTCAGTTGTATAAGCATTGGCTCATCTCATTTCCATGGAGAATATTTGGCCTCGCCCCCTCAGTCATGGTCTATCGACTTTGAAACTTATCTAAGTTTAAATGTATTAGTTTGTGATTAGATCAATTTAAGATGAACTGCTAATGTTAAGTCAATAATATTTGGTTTGCAAATTAATTGGCATTTGCAAGTATCGTTTTCATGGGATTATATAGCCCCATCCCCTCTTTATGGTTTATTGAATTTGAAACTTTTACCTAGTTTACAAGTTAATGTTTGTGTTCAGGTTTGGGAATGACTTATAATAAGTCAATGGTATTTGGTATGCAGTTGTATTAGTATTGGCACATGTCATTTACATGAAGATTGTTTAGCCATGTAACTCAGTCAGGAAGAGAATACACTGCTACAATTAGCTATGACATATCTAGCCTCTGCACTGGAAAAGAACAAAACAATACTACTTACTTCTACTGAGATAAACTTTAAGGAGTTTAATGTTATTTTAAAACTTTAGATGATCAGTAACGACAATGTATCGATTACAAAACATCAAACGTTACAGAACGGTACAAAGTATTAGAGAACGGTACAAAGCATCAGAGTATGCTGAGCAATACTAAACATCAGAGTCTACAGTACTGTAAAGAATATCAGAGTTACCAGAACAGTACAAACATCATAGAAATTAAGATTGTACAAAACTTCAAAGAATACAGAACGGTTTTGATCGTTGTGTCTGTATAGGAAAAGTTTACGCAGAAAAAAAATACTATAAGTATATAACTAAAGACAATAATGCATGTTTCTTACTCATGGCATAATTCATTTCATGAGAACTTTATCACTGCAATCATACATGTCAATGCAAAGGGTTATGAAAATTAAAAAAAATGTTAAAAAACAAAAAAATACTTTGTTCTTTTTAAACTAACGGCAATATTTGTTTGATTTTTGATTTTTGATTTTTTTTTTAGGGGGGGTCCGGGTTTTTTTGGTGTTATTACCTTCAAAGTAGTTATTATTGTACTGTAATGTAGTGCAACATGAGTTCTACACAACTATGTCCTATTGAGTAGTGTGATGATAACATTGTCATACAAGTTAAAGGTTTCACGTTCTTAACACCTTGTTGGTCTATTTCTAACTTGTATAAGAAGGATGATATATCAGTTCAAATACACTTAACTAAATATGTTGAAAGGACTAATAAGAATACACAAAAACTCAAAGACATATAAAATTTCCTGTTACAAAACTTTTTTTTTTTTTTTAAACTAAGGATTTTCTTATCCCAGGACTAGATTACCTTAGCCATATTTGGCACAACGTTTTTGGAATTTTGGTCCTCAATGCTCTTCAACTTTGTACTTCTTTTCTTTAAAACTGTTTTCATCTGAGCGTCAATGATGAGTCTTATGTAGAAAACACGCGCGTCTGGCGTAATAAATGATAATCCTGGTACCCTTGATAACTATTTACACCACTGGGTTGATTCCACTGTTTGGGAACATTTCGTTCCCGAGGGTATCACCAGCTCAGTAGTCAGCACTTCGGTGTTGACATGAATATCAATTATATGGTCATTTTTATAAATTTCCTGTTACTTTGATTTATTCGAAACACTAAGGAATTTCTTATCCCAGGAAAAGATTTCCTTAGCCGTATTTGGCACAATTTTTTTCGAATTTTGGGTCCTCAATGCTCTTCAAGTTTGTACTAGTACTTCTTTGGCTTTATATCTATTTTGATCTGAGCGTCACTGATGAGTCTTATGTAGACGAAACGCGCATCTGGCGTAATAAATTATAATCCTGGTACCTTTAATAACTATTTATGTCCGATGTAAGGACCACGAGAAAATGCACAAACAGTTATTGTCCCTTTCATATTCCTTCGTCTTTTGGTTGGAAAATTTCGCTTTCTGTTTAATTCTTATACAATAGCAATAAGTAAAAGTAAGAATTGTTAGTATAGAATATTTGTTTAAAAGGACGTTACTTAATACTTGTGGACGGTTGTCTCATTGGCAATCATGCCACATCTTCTTTTATTATTAGCTCACCTGGCCCGAAGGGCTAAGTGAGCTTTTATCATCACTTGGCGTCCGTCGTCGTCGTCCGTCGTCGTCGTTAACGTTTTACATTTTGAACTTCTTCTAAAGAACCACTTAATGGAATGCATCTAAACATGGCATGAATGTTCCTTATGAGGTGCTGACCAAGTGTTGTTACTTTGTAGCCGATCCATCATCCAAGATGGCCGCCAACGGGGGACTTAGTCTAACATAGGAACCTATGGAAAATGCATGCAAATGACTTCTTTTAGAAAACCACTGAATGGAATGAAACCAAACATAGCATGAATGTTCCTTATGAGGTGCTGACCAAGTGTTGTTACTTTGTAGCCGATCCATCATCCAGTATGGCCGCTAAGGGGGGCTTAGTTTAAAATAGAACCCTACGGGTTGTTAACAAGAATACTTTCGTGTGTACAATCAAGTCATCTTTAATCGTCGAAACGTTAGAAAATCTGTTTCATGTTCAGAATTAAATAGCTCTTTACTTTCTGATTTCATTTTTTTTAGTTAAGTGATGTAAGCTCGATAGTATGAAGCTTTACTAGTAAAATTCTCACGAGTTATTTTGTAAATCAGATAATTGTAGGAGATATGTGTCGCAACACTCAATACAGCCTGAGTTTGCTCCTCAGAGGACACCTTATGAAGTTGTGTAACTTGCTTATAGGTTTTATACATTTGCAAAATATACAAACAGACAAACATGACAAATCAGAATGAGCTGTAGATCTACTTCCCAGTTGATATATGAGAAGAGACTGGCTCAGTAAAATTGGTAATACATTTAGTAGTACATTTAAGTCTTTGTACAGACAAAACAGAAGATTATAAGATGTTCTTACTTGTGAAATATTTATAGCAACTCTTATGATATTGTGTACTTTCAAATGGGATGTTTTCAATTTATTTTTTTTCATACTTCTGTAAACTTCTTTCCGTTTTTCCACTGCGGCAATACAACTGTATCTTCATTTAAGTGTTGAACTACATAGTTTCTATGTAGTAAATACCTGACAGACTATGCATCTGTGCCAATCAATGGATAGTTTTTGCATTTTAGCATATGAAGGATTACATTTTAACTGGACTGTGAAAATTCGACACGACTCGGAGGATTTTCTACAATTTTCAGATACGACTCCTTATTTAGAAAGGTATGAATTCGACAGAACTCAAAAACTATGTTTTAGGTTGATTTGATCTTAATTTCGGACGATTTTGTATCTATTTAAGCTACATTGAAGTTAAAGATAGAAATAGAACCGTTTAAATATGATTTATCGTACTCTACTAGCACTATTAAGTACACGAAAATCGACTAACATATTCAGTCAATAACCGATAACGACGTAGATAAGGAATTCCGGAAACTATAGTATTACCCAACATTATAAAATAACAGAAGTACTTGACTTTAAGAAATGTTGAGATAAAGTCTGGTCTTGAATGAAAAAACGATAACTGACGAGTAACTTGGTGTGTTTTAAAACGGGTAGAGTCCAAAAACATTTAATAAAAATTAAATTGTAGATCCGAAAAGGTCAGGATTGTGAAAATTTGCGTCAATTTTTGTACAAATTACTTTAAATCGTTTATTACAAGCATTTTTTTCAAAATTGGAAAATGTTTAGATTTTGACTTTTATTAATATCATTCAAAGTTTATTTTTATTTATGTGGGGGTCAATGGAGTGATAAGCTTTATACTGTGAATTGTCCTGTTGGTACTTCTTTTTATAGTTTGAAAATGTCGTTCCATTTCATTTTAGTATTTCTCCTTCAATGATGGAATGAAAGATTAAACCATAAAAGGATAAGTGCGAAATTTTGTTGACGATCAAAGTAAAATATCGAAAAATACCGAACTGCAAGGAAATATCGTCATTATCAGTAACGGTTTAAGGATATTATTTTAACACACGATTAAATATCTGACTTAACAGATATTGTAAACGTAAAATTTAACATGTTTAATGTTTTCATCAAAATCAAAGTCATTTCCAACTGGCCGATTCCGGTTATAATCGGGTCACACGGTTATTGTTCAAATAATATATGTAATGTTATACTGACAATTCTGCCTGAATCTTTCTTTTCGTCATTGCAAAGAAACAAACAAAAAATACAATAGAGCGAAAAATTTTCCAACCAAATGACATAATGATTGCGAAGGATTATAAAAGGACAATAATCTGTTTGTGAATTTTCCTGTTGGTCCTTACATCTTACTTATATTTTGTTTAAATGTCTTAATCGTGATTTTGTATCACTGTTGAATTTTATTTGACCTTTTAACATTGTTGGTTCAGTGTATTTGAACTGTTATATCATCCTTCAGGTACAAGATACAAAGAGACCATCAGGGTGTTCAAAACGTTAAACCGTTAAATTGTATGACAATGTCAACATCAGGCTACTCGATAGGACATGATTGTGTAGAACTTATTTGTATTACACTACAGTTCCATAAAAAATATTTACATTAAACAGGATAAAGGTAATAACACCCAAATAATAAAAATAGTAAAAGAGGCAAAAACAAACATGGCCGTTAGTTTAGCAAAAACAAAGTTTTTTTTTTAAAACATTTTTATTTTAATAATAACAATAATCCATTTGCATCAACATGTTCAATGGCGGTGATAAAATTCACATGAAAAGAATAATTTCATCAGTAAGACACATACATTATTGTCTTTAGTTATATACTGATAGTCATTTGTCTGCGATTGGTTTTCGATACAGACAAAACGATCAAAACCGTCCTGTATTCTCTGATGTTTGTATCATCCTGTTTTCTTTGTACAGTTCTGGTTACTCTGATTACCGTTATGCATACTCTGTATACTCTAATGTTTAGTACTGTGCAGCAAACTCTGATGCTTTGTCTACCGTTTTATATACTCTGTTGTTGTATGCTGTCCTGTATACTCCTCTGTTGTTTTGTATCGTTCTGTAGTCTTTTTCTACTTTACTGTTAACTCAGATGTTTTCTACTGTTTTGTATACTCTGATACTTAGTACTGCCCGGCGTTCTCTGATGCTTTTTATACTGTTCTGTATACTTGTTCTTTCATACTGTCCTTTTTACTCTGTTGTTTTGTAACGTTCTGTATACTTTAATGTTTTCCACATTTCTGTATACTTTGATGTTTTCTACTGATCTATATACTTCTATGATTTGTACTGTCCTGCATACTCTGATGCTTTATATCGTTCAGTAATGTGTTATGTTTTGTAACCGACAGATCGTCGTTACCACTTATCATCTATATCTTAATAATACTTTAAAATCATTGATTTTTTCTTCAGTAGAAGTAATTACTGTTGTTTTGTTCTTTTCGAATGCAGAAGCTTAATATGTCATAGCTTATTGTATCAGTATATTCTCTTCCTTGAATCGACAATCTTAGTTGAGAGTCAGCAAATCTGGTGTGTTGAATTTGGTGACCAAAGGGCATCTCATTTGCGATATCAGCTCCAAAATTATTAATGGTTGGAAGCACAATAGACATTTTAGCTAAGTTAACAATCTTTGTGTTATCTTATAACAACAGTCTAATAGCTGATGTGTATTCTGTTAATCTGCAATAAAAACAGCTTTATATACTAACGTTGTTATCTAAGTGATAATAACATTGAATTATTGCAACAGTTTTCGTCTCTGACGTCAGTTCTGATATTTATAACTCAATTATCTAATGACACCCTTGAAAGTGTATAAAAATGATATAAATAAGAACATAATAACTATCTTTTACAATTTGTTGTCCTCATATTAGAATATTGATAATGTAAACCATTATATTTCTACCATTCTAAGATCGTCTGAATCCAAATTATTTGATAATTTCAACACCACTTACTGCTGTCTTGGTGTTATATTTTTCGTTCAATTATAAAGAATTCTAAAAAAAATATTGCCAAAATTTATCGAAAAGAAATTACTTTGAATAAATCAAATATTTACAGCAATAACTTCTTTTTTGGTTTTTTTTTTCAGTTTCATGCGCTAAAATCAGCATGAAAGCTTACGACAAATAGGACCATTTTTCTTTCTCGATTGTTTCTTTCCTCCTTTTTGGAAGGTGATGTTTAACATCTTACGGTGTTGATATATTACAACTGTTCACTATGCCCGTGTCTGTATTGAAGTTTTGGATTTCCATGACCGTAATCAATGAATCATAGGTAATATATTAAGTCAGGGATTTCATAACCACACACTACTTAAAACCGCCACTATATTTTTCTATAGATACAACAAATTAGTTTGTAAGTTTGGTTATACCTGTAGAAAACTTATTTCAAACGGAATAGTACGTTCTCTCTTTTTGACAGTCATGCTGTTACAGTTTTTTACTTGTTTGGCTTGATAACTGTTTTGATCTGAGCGTCAATGTTTAGTTTGATGTAGATGAAACGCTAAGTCTGGCGTATACGATTATAATTCTGGTACTTTTGATAACTATTTACCGATCTGTAGAAATTGAGATATGATCTGCCTCAACTTATCGATCTTTTATATCAATTTATTCTAAAAGGAATCCATTTCAACACTTGGAATGGTGAATGCATTCAAAGATATGAAAAATAAACCGATTTAATTTCATACCGTTTTGTATCAATACACAATTCTGTCAGTAAGTCACTTTTTGTTTCAACATTAATCGTTGACATAATTATTTGGAAATATTAAAAGATGTTAATGTTTAAAAAAAATTTGAGAATGAAAATGAGGAATGTATCAATGACACAACAACCCGACCCGAAAGTTCAAACAACAACCAAAGGCCACCATTGGGTATTCAACGCGGCGAGGAAATCCCGCACCCGTAGGTGGTCCTTAGCTGGCCCCTGAATAAAATTTGTACTAGTTCAGTGAAAATGGACCTCACTCTTAACTCCAAAGCATATAAATAAACAAAAATTTAAAACAAAAAACATACAAGGTTAACAAAGGTCAGAGGATACTGACTTGGGACAGGCGTATAAATGCGGTTGGGTTAAACATATTTTGTGAGATCATAACCTTCCCCTTATACATCTGGTAAATGTAGAATAAAGAAACACACAAAGTACAATTCCTCCCGTTAGGGGTTAAGCATCATACCAACACTAAATATATGAGAAGAACATAACCTGTACCATGCCAATGACTGGTTTTATAATAAATGTGTTTATTTCCGATGCAAAGACCCTATGACTGAATCAATATTAATACCATAATATGCAATCCTTGATAACTTGACAACAGTATCGTAACTATATCCTTTCCGAAAAAGTCTATTCAAAGGTTTGGTTAGCTTTTGGGGTGAATGCCGACATTTTTGTGCTTTGTAAAGAATAATACCATAGAAGATTGGATGTAAAATATCTGAATGTATAAGATGTCTGCATGGTGATTTATATTTACGAATAATGTTCTTGTACCGATGATATAATTTAGTAAGTGTTTTGACTAGTCTGTGGTATCTAAAAAAAAGTCTGGTGTAGTATTAAAACATCAGGAACTGTAATGATTTGTTAATAATAATTAATATTACTTTTACTGTTAAGTCTGTTTTTTTAGATATCCTTTTGACGTAACTCTGTGCTTATGTATCCCATCATACTTTGAACGACAAAATTATTTTATGATGTGACTCTGTACCTATGTATCTTGTCATAGGACGTCACTTGGCGTAGAGGTTTATACGTATTCGGATGTGTCTACTTTTGTGTTTCAAATGTCTGGTTATGTAAATGTATTTCAGTTGTTTCCTGTAATTAGTTAATACTTCAGCTTTATCATGTACATCTTTTGAATATTCATTTTATTAAATTTACTGTTTGCAAAAGTATAAATTACTCTAAATTATAGGGATTTTCTGGTAACTTAACGGAAAACCCTTGCCGTTTTTGGCACAACCTTTTTGATCTTTTGGTCCTCGATGCTGTTCAACTTTGTACTCGTTTCGGCTTTCAAACTTTTGTATCTGTGCGTCACACATAGGTCTTGTGTGGACAAAATACACTTCTGGCGTATTAAAATTTTGAAATTGTTGCCCTTTGTTGGCTGTTGTTCGTGTGATTCTTTGTCTATTGTGTTCTCCAATTTATTTATATTGTAGTCCTGTGTTGTCATTTTGATGTTATATTTCACATGGCCATAAAAGTGCGAGGTTTGGCATGCCACAAAACCAGGTTCAACCCACCATTTTTTCCTTTAAAAATGCCCTGTACCAAGTCAGGAATATGGTCATTGTTATATTATAGTTCGTTTCTGTGTGTATTACATTATAACGTTGTGTCGTTTGTTTTCTCTTATTTTTGAGTGTAAATTCACATTGCGATAAGACGTGTCATGGTACTTGTCTATCCCAAATTCATGTATTTGGTTTTGATGTTATATATATATGTTATATTTGTTTTTCTCGTGGGATTTTGTCTATATGTGTTACATTTTAGTGTTATGTCGTTGTTCTCTTATATTTAATGCGTTTCCCTCGGTTTTAGTTTGTTATCCCGATTTTGTTTTTTGTCCATGGATTTATGAGTTTTGAACAGCGGTATACTACTGTTGCCTTTATTTGAATGAAAAAAATATTTTATTTATTAAAATTACTTTTACTGTTAACCCACTTTTTTTGTGATATACATTTGACGTGACTCTGTACTTATGTATCCCGTCATATTTTGAACCACACTATTATTTTATTTATTATTATTACTTTAACTGTCAAGTCAGTTTTTGTTATATCTATTCTGCGTGACTGTATTTATGCATCACGTCATACTTTGAACGACAAAATTATTTTATCTCTACCTGTGCGAATTTCAAACGCGCAATTTAACACCAGTACTCAAAACCCTCCTTCCTTGATGGGTGCATTTTACATAGACACATAAAATCGTATAATACAATCAAAATGAAGATGTTAATTTGATGTATGCCCTTTTGTGCTTCTTCGTTACATTTGTTGTTTTTATAGTGATTAAGATGATAACACAATGTTGACTGCTGTACCCCTATTTTTGACATTTTTACCTATTGTGTCTGTTTGTTTTGTTCACGCATCGGTGACAATATCATGGAATTTGATGCGACTGTCATACAAGTGAGAGGTTTAGCTAGCTATAAAACCAGGTCCAATCCACGATTTTCTTCATTTGAAAATGCCCGTACTAAGTCAGGAATATGACAGTTCTTGTCCATTCGTTTTTGATTTTGCCATGTGATTATGGACTTTCCGAATTGATTTTCCTCTGAGTTCAGTTTTTTTGTGATTTTAGTTTTTGTTATTACGGCTTCTTAAACCAGTTTTATAATATAATCCAAAAATTGTAATTTCGTTCTTTATTAGGCCTTTTTTATCCGAGCGTCACTGATGAGTCTTTTGTAGACGAAACGCGCGTCTGGCTCAAATAAAAAGTTTTAATCCGGGTATATATGATGAGTTTACAAATACAAACTGATATAGTTATATAAATGATTGTTTCGTGATAATCATTTCAAGGATTTTTGTCGATATGGACGTTTATTGCAGGACGATTTAAATCTTTACTAATTATGTTGTTTCAGACTATAAATGAAGAGTACAAATATGTTCCTGATAATAACGAACAAGTCAACAAAATATAATACATGTAATTAGTTATTTCTCTCTTGCTTAATAATTATTTTTTTTTTATGTTTTATAAACTATTTATTTCGACTTATGAGTTCGAATATCCATCTTGGTATCTTTCGCTTTTCTTTTTATATTATTATTTAAAGCCAAATTCTTTTCATATATATATATATCATGCTGATAAAAAAAGATGTATGTTAGTTGACACTATTTTACCTCTGTGATATATATCAGTGCACAACAAATTAATCTAATTGTCAATGAGTGCATTTGAAAAATATATATACACATATGATTTCGGGTACTTATATGTCATATTAAAAAGAACCCATGACAACAACTGTTTGAAATGTTTTCTTTTAGAGGTATTGCATTAGAAAATATTCGATTAACGACTTTATCAATACATTTAAAACAAAATGAAAAGGAAGTAACTAATGACATGTTTGTTGAATCCTAAACCATGATTGTCAATTTCACATCGTCCTATACAAATACACGCTTTGGTCAGGAAGTCAGTAATTGTTTTAACTGTAATCGTGTAAATCGATTATCACCGAAATCGGGCATTCTAAAATGTCGTTTTTCGGATTCTTAGTCAGGTGTTAGAATATGATCCTTATCCTGCTTACTGATAATGAAAACCCTCTGAAACAAAATTTTTTACTTATCACTTTCTGATTTAATCTGTCATTTCATCATTGCAGGAAAAACGACATTTTAAAACTATAAGAAAAAGGTATCAACAGGACAATTACCAGACATGAGCATAAAAATTAGCAATTCATGAACCCCTTCGGGGTACATAAACTCTTAAAATAGTTTTTCTAAAAGTCAACACCTATACATATTCCAATTTGGAGAAATGCTTGTAACAGACGATTAATTTGATTCGTACAAAAGTTGGCTTATTCGATGTCGTTCAATTTTCAGAGTAGTTTTTAGTAACTATACAGAGTCTTTATTACATTCGAAATAAGTGTTCAAATTCATGCATGATACGGGTCAATTTGGTTTCACATGTTCAGTTTGTTTGTGCGTTTTTTGTATGCAATGCCTTAATGGTTATTAAGTTAAACGATATTAGGTAAACTATCAGTTTTTAATGTTCCTGTTACATCCTTCTGCGATATGTAGTTATAACATCTTCGATCTTAATGGAAGTATTTGATGCAAACCAAATTATTCAATTAATTTTAATCATGGTAATATATGTTTATCTCATAAAAATAATCATTGAAAACAACTGTTTGGTATACTTTCTTTTAGATGTGTTTCATTTGAAGATATTTGATTAAATACGTTATTATTAAATTTAGAAGAAAATGAAACGGAAGTACCTGTTTGTAAATGTTTGTTAAATCTTAAGTCATGACGCATTAACCACAATGACTGTCAATTTTATATCGTGCTGTACAAATACACACTTTGGTCCGTAAGTTAATAATTGTTTTAATCGATTAACTCGATTATCACCGAAATCGGGCAGTCAGAAATGACGTTGATCGGATTCTAAGTCGGGTGTGAGAATATGATCCATAAATTGCTTACTGATAATGAAAACCCTCTTGAACATAATTTCTTACTTATCACTGACTGATTTAATCTGTCATTTCATCATTGCAGGAGAAATAAAATAAATGAAACGACATTTTAAAACTATAGATAAAACGTATCAACAGGACAATAACCAGTATAAAAATTATCAATCCATTAATATTACGTCGTTAATACACTCTTAAAATAGTTTCCCTTAATGTCAAAACCTTAACATGGTCCAATTTTGATAAATGCTTGTAATAGACGATTCGTACAAACGTTTGCACATTTTTTGTCTCTAATTTTCAGTGTAGTTTTTAATCTTCAGTATTCATAGTCTGCATTACGTTTGCAATACGTTTTATTATCTGACCACATATACATGTCTATGAATATGATTGGTTAAAAGCAACCGCGTAGTGAACGTGTACATTCCAAATTCGGTTACTAAGCAGGTCGTATTTCATAAACTTCTTTGTGTATCTTTATGTTTTAAAATGTCCTTCCCTTTCGATTGATTCTCCTGCAATGATAAATGAAAGTATCAAATAATTACTTTTATTGAAGAAGAGTATACTGATACACAACGATATGAAATTCTCTGTTGTGAGATCAGTTTTGATTGAAATGCAGCAACTATTTGAACTGTGTGGTTCATGAATTGATAAATGCATACTGATAATTGTCGTTTGCTATTTCTTTTTATAGGATAAAATTGTTATTCAATTCGTATATTTTTCTTGTTATGATGCATATGATTAAATCAGATAGTGATCAACATGAAGTTTTATTTAGGGTCACCATTATTGGTAAACATTTCAACTCATACCAGGATTGAAATTTTCTAATTGCGCCAAACGTCAAATGTCAATTCTAGTACGAAGCTGCAATTTATGGATCAAATTTTAACACTGTATTAAGAAGCCGTCGTAAGAAATCATTACAGTTCAAATGTTTTTAAAAATTAAATAAAGGCAACAGTATTATACCGATGTTAGCAAGTCATAAATCGAATGGGAGAAAACAAATCTGGGTTACAAACTAAAACTGAGGTAAACACATCAACTATTAGAGAAAAACAACGAAACAACATAACACTGAAGTGCAACAAAAAACCAAAACGACAATGCTACACACACAGAAACGAACTATAAGATAACAACTGCCATTTTCCTGACTTTTAAAGAAAAAATGGTAGGTTGAACCTGGTATTGCGGCTAGCCAAACCTCCCGCTTGTATGACAATATCAAATATAACACTACATAACAGGGGCCAGTTGTTCAACTTGTCGTTAGCACTAACGCTCTGTTAAATTTTGCTAACGTCTCGTTAATCCTGTTGTTCATCTCATAGTTAGTTTTCACGCCCCGTTAGAATGTTCTTAACTTGGGTGAAATTTAACGATGGTAGGTAGCAGCGTTAAACCATTTAACCAAGGTATAATTAGAAAATGGCTGATTTGTTAATGCCACCACTGAGACCCAGAAAGGACAGAGTTTTTAGAGGAACTATTTCACATTTAACAAATTTAAATGATGATGAACTTAGAAGGAGGTATAGATTTGGCAAGGACTCAATTGCTTACCTTTGTAATCTTCTACAAGACAGACACAGAAGGCCAACTAATAAAGCAACAGCACTGACCGTTGAACAGCAAGTATGTATTGCACTGCCTTTCTATGCATCCGGCTCATTCTTGCAAGTTATCGGAGATACATTGGGGTATGACAAAGGAACAGTTTCTCGTGTGGTAAATGATGTGACAGATGCCTTGGTTGACATTAAGGACGATTTTGTGAGTTGGCCTACAGATGTGGATTTGATCAACAGGATAAAATGTGGGTTTTACAGGCAAAGTAACTTTCCGAATGTTTTGGGGTGCATTGACTGCACACATGTGAGAATACAGGCACCATCAGATGATGAACCATCCTATGTAAACAGAAAGGGATACCACAGCATAAATGTGCAAGCTGTCTGTGATTTTGAAGGTATTTTAATCTGTATTTTGCCATTCCCGATTTCGTCGTTGTTGATCTTTTAAAATTTTCTCTCCCTTTAAAATTACCTTGACATTATCAATAGAGACAACTGGGTCCTTCTGTTTCGACCCAAATTTTGAAAGTTCGATTAATTCGATTAATTTGAGTCCGGTCTTTATAACACTTGAAAAAGATTTAAGGTTTCCATTTTATTCATCTTGTCAACACAGAAAGGTAAAAACATAAACTACTCTTCAATATGTGGGACGTTTTCGCTGTGCAACATTGTTTTTTTTTTTGCTTTATACGACAAAGAACTTCAAATCACAGTACAAAGCGGCATAACTCTAGTTAAATTAATATGACTTGTCTATGATACCGTGTGGTTTGCATTTATTTCTTTTACTCTTTGTGATTTAAAAATTCTCTTTTTAGCAGATGCGTTAATGTACTTGCATAATTAAAGAATCTGCAATTTATTTTAAATTGTCTTTTTTTTTTTTTAAACACTGAATTTAAATTTACAGGCAGGTTTACCAATATATTTGCAAACCGGCCAGGCTCCACTCTCACTTTTTTAACCACTGAAATACAAATTATTAACACTTTAATATGCTTTCTTACTTTTTCATAGACACATGATCCTAACTAATTGAAGACCAGTTTTAATACACTATAGTCTTAATGGAAACAATGTTTTATTTTGATGATGTTCAAAATAAGGAGACATGGGGTGCCTGCCAGTGAAACAACTATTCACCAAAGTACAAAATACTTTGATTTAAGCAACTTCTGGTTACCATATATATGGCCCTCAACAACGCAACGGCGGTTTATTATCTCCGTGATTCGATATTGAAATGATTTAATAAGATTAAAACTTTATTCAAAAAGTGTTTAAGTTTTAAAGTTAAAGATTCAATTATTGCTCATGGAGTCAAACTAGTCACACTAGTGACACAGGCAGACTTTCGATGCTTTTCATGTCTCCAATCAATTACAGTTTCTATTTTTTTTTTTGTCAGAACTATTTGGTTCCCATTTTACACATCACTTCATTTACAAATGTATTCGATATTAACATGGTGGACATTGACACAATCCACATTCACAACCATTACAAACTGAAATGTTTTACAGTGTCTTATCGGGGCCTTTTATAGCTGACTATGCAGTATGGACTTTGCTCATTGTTGAAGGCCGTACGGTGACCTCTCTAGATGTTAATGTCTGTGTCATTTTGGTCTTTTGTGGATAGTTGTCTCATTGGCAATCATACCACACCTTATTTTTTATATCCTCTAAGAAAAGAAATTGGCAACCGTTTTCCCTACCAAGTTCAACATGATATAAGACCTCCTTTTATTCATTCAAACATATAATTATATGAAAAATATAATCATTTTTTTTTCTTTTGAAAATAACATTAAATTAATATAACATAAGAAGATAAAAAATTTAGTTTTTATTAGTTGGTAGAACCAAGTGCCTCAAGACACTGAGCTAACGACATTGGCTGGTACTCCTTTGACTTGATTCTTTCCAGCAGTTCTATCTGCAAGTCAAGCTTTCTCATTTCCTTCTTCTGTTTTTCAATCTCCCCTCTAAAATACACAACCTGTTGAACAAAACAGAAATGTTAATGATATGAATTTATCAACAATTGTACATGACTAATTAGTAAAAAGATAACAAGCTCCTGTACAGCTGAATGAATACAATGCGTTTCAAGAAAAATGATGTGAGATATAGCAAACCAATCATGGGCAGTGACAAAAAATTTCGAAAATTTATTAAAAGGAAAGGGCCAAATACTTCAACAATATGTAAAGGAAGGTCGTATTTTGCAATAAAGGTAATCATTGGTAATGGACTTTTTGAATGTTTGCTTGGACGCCATTTAAGAGAACATTACTTTGTCTGTGTCAGTTAAAAAGAGTTACTAAAAAGGGTACTCAGCATTCATGTGTCAACATCAAGCAACATCTGACTAATTTGAAAGTGCTCACATGTCATTACTCATCTGCTGACCAAATATGAATTTGATCGGTTTATTGGGAGGAGTGGACAAACAGGTGAATGTAAGTCTTCAATCCCAGTGTGACACTCTGTGGGAGTGCACTAAATTGTATATGTGTAGACAGTATATAAATCGGAAAATTGTCCTGAATATGCATGAAACATTTGTCCCTGGATGTTAAGGAAAACATAATTTAACAATCAATTTTGAATATTACTACCAGTAACTATATGAAAAAAAAGAGCTGTACATGTATTGCCAACAAAGTATGGGGGAAACATTATACTACAGGACATAGTTAACTGTTATATATTCACCTGAAGCTCATGAACATCTCCTGCTGTTGCTTTTCTCTTCTTTGTGGCTGTAGCAGCTGTGGGGACAGCATTGTTGAGCACAGGTCTAGTTGGGTTTACCACAATTGGTACTCCCTGGTTACCAATAAACCCTGAAAGAACTGATGGTGACTGAGGTGAAGGAGGTGTTAGAGGTTGTAGTGAGGAGGCAGATTGACATTCAAGAGCTGACTCAAACAAATCCTGGGACCCTGTACACGCCATTTCAGAATCTTCTGAAAATCTAGCCTCAGTTGCACCAGCTAAAACAAAGACAAAATAGCTCTTAAATTGTGTGTCGTATGCCAATTAATACGCAAAAGTTTAAGTTTCAAAAAAAATAAATTTGAAATTTAGATCACAGATACGTTATTGAGTAGATCCCCCTTTTTTGTTGGTGAAAATGTTCTTTCATATTTTCATTTTTTTAAACTTCTTTTTCAATTATTATATATATTTAATATTTTATCAATTGGTTTGAACAATAGTTATATGAGGGACAACACATACAAAGTGGAATGAAGTTGATATATTGCCATCACGCCATGTCACAGGTTGTATATGCTGCATTTTTTTTCGTTAAAACTTTTGACCCTCATAATACATAGAGGTAAACATTCATGTTGATTCCCTTAAAACATCTTGTTAGAAAGTGTTAATTAGGACAAAGTTAGTATGGTGTTTTTTTTTTAAGTTTTAAAATTCTAGCAAGACCGGATATAGGGACGAATATTTGTATGGTACGACTTTCATTCGGGCCGAGATTACTTAGTTTAATCATTTAAGAAATAAATAAAGGTTAAATACCTTTATAAAATATGAATAACTATGAAATATCCTTGTATAAAGTCTTTGGGTGACAGTTTAGCACATGAACAAGGAAAAACTTTATTTCAACAGTTTTAAACGATGATTTGGGTCCATAGTGATACCGGCGTACATAAATTTTTGCCTCTACATCGATGTTATTCCTTCAACTATGGCATATTAATAGCACAACTGTATAGAAATATTACATACCAATAATGCAGCTTTCTACACCTCCTATGCCCTTGAAGGAAGCAGAGTCCTTACACAGGTCTATGGTTCTGTTGACTGCCACACTCACTGGTTTAGCCTGTGGTCCACCACCCGTTTTTCCATGGTCTCTCTTCTTGACTGAAAAGATCTTCTTTGCCTCTTTCTTCGTGTTGCCCCACTTATCTTTACACTCCTTGGCTGATCTATGGGCAACACCAAGAGAAGACACCATCATGGAAATCCTTCCCCAGGCTGCTGTCTTTCTTTTATTGGTCACAGCACTACCAAATTTGTCATTAATTACAGCATAATTCTTTTCCACTTCATCTTGGAGTACATTGATTTCTGCTTCCGAGAAATTCGGCTTTCTTTCCCTTGTTTTTTTTTACACTAGACTGAGTACATGTATTAGCAGAAGGTAAGTCGGCCATATTTGTTTATGGAGGAAGTTCAGAAAATCTCAATTATGGGTAACTTAAATAGCCTCTAAACCATAGTTAAAATTTAACGACAGGTTAAGATATGTTAACGGTCACGTTAGCTAACGCTACAGTTAAATCAACTTGAACAACAGCTTTTTAACCTTCCGTTAAGTAACTCCACGTTAAACTTTTAAGGCTAACGCTACCGTTAAGTTAACGACAAGTTGAACAACCGGCCCCAGGACTACAGTAAAGATAATTGCAAGAACATTACGGACAGAGAAATACACAAATAAACATTACAATAGGACATTTCGACATGCTAATAGTTATCATAGGTGTATTTCTTCTACATAAGACTCACCAGTGACGCTCAGATGAAAAAGGTAAAGAAAGCCAACATAATTTTTAAATTTCTACGAAGAATTCTGTTTAACGGTTATTGTTGAAACTCCAAGTTATTTGTGGTTATTAAATCCCTGACTTGATATTTTTCCAGTAATTCATAGATTACGTAATGGTCATTGAAATCCTAAACGTCACTACAGACACGAACACAGCGAACAATTGTGATATATAAACACTTTAAGACGTTGAACATCATCTTCCACAAAAAATGAAAAGAATCAATAGGAACAGCGTCCCAATTGTCGTAAACTTTTATGTTGAGTGAGTCGTGTAAAATTAAAATTTTGTATTTACGCCTGACGTACGTTTCTTCTACAAAATATTCATCTGTGACGCTCGAATAAAAAAAGGTTAAAAAGGTCAAATAAAGTACGAAGTTGAAAAGAACAATAACTGTTGTAAATATCTAATTTATTTAAAGGGATTTCCAGTACATTTTAGCAGTGTATTTAATGGATCGAAAAATATGACATCAAGATAACGGTAAGTGTTGTTGAAATTATCAAATAATTTAAATTTAGACCATCTTAGAATGGTATAATATTATGTTTTACATAATCAATATTTTTCTATGAGTACAACACATTGTAAACATTAAATATCATTAAATTGAGAATGGAAATGGGGAATGTGCCAAAGAGACAACAACCCGACCATTGAAAAAAATAACAGCAGAAGGTCACCAACAGGTCTTCAGTGTAGCGAGAAATTCCCGCACCCGGAGGCGTCCTTCAGCTGGCCCCTAAACAAATATATACTAGTTCAGTGATAATGAACGCCATACTAATGTACTTATTTATATCATTTTGTTACACTTTCAAGGGTGTTATAAGAAAATTGAATTATAATTATCAGAACTGACGTCAGAGACGAAACCTGCTGCGATAATTCAATGTAATTATCACTCCTATAACAAAGTTAGTATATAAAGCTTATTTTATTGAAGTTTAATAGAATATACATCAGCTATAAGACTGTAATAACATAACCGAAAGATTGTTAACTTAGCTAAAATGTCTATTGTGCTTCCAACCATTAATAGCTTTGGAGCAGATATTGCAAAGGAGATATCCTTGGGTCACCAAATTCAAGACGACAGATTTGTTGCGTTTCAACTAAGTTTGCCGATTCCAGGAAGGGAATACACTGATACAATAAGCTATGACATATTTAGCTTCAGCACTGGAAACAACAGTAATTAATGAAGATGATCAGTTGTAACGACGATGTGTTTTTCAGGGTTTCCTTGAAAACTTTGTCATAAATTTCTTCATGTGAAAATATTTGAGTTATTCAAATAGAACGCAGGTTAAAAAGGATCAGACCTAATACTAGTAGAACAAAAACTGTTAAGACTTTTATATGGAACGCCGGAACTGTCTTATAGTGTAAATATTTAATGTGTTCTGTCGCTTTGTCTTTACGTCCTGTCGTTTCTTCTTTATGATATGTGCAAATGTCTGTATTTCATAACACGGCATCTCTGTGTTAGGTCAAATTAGTTATTTGTTTGGTCAAACAGTAGTATGATATTTCATTGGTAAATTTGGTGTGTACAATATGCATTACATTATACTGTAACTTCTATATATTCTGTGAATACTTCGAAACTTTATGATCAACCACCTTTACATTCTTTCATATTTTATCTATGTTGTGTCTATTCTTCTTTTACTTAAGTCAGTGAAAACTTGATTGATATAAAAATGTTATATAAATATTTAGTTTTTAGGGGAAATTATGTTGTTCTACTTAAAAGAGTGGGCGTTATACATCCATTCTTTTTATATTTTGTTCACTTTACTTGTTGAAAATTAAAATATTTACAAATATATAGACACGATTCTCGAGGTGTTTCTCTCTGGAGGTGTGCCTAGATTGACAAAAGTCATAAAATACATTTAATGCATTTTTGAAAACATTGTACAGGAACATTTTTTAGCAAACAAATCGTGCATATTGCAGATTAGCAATGCAAATAAAATGAAATTCAAAACAGTGTGGCTGTGGCCATTGATTGACACATTAAATTCATCCATTGACTGGGACAATTTACGTGAACGTTTGTCTGTAACGACCACTGTTCACGACGTACCTACGATAGACATATAAAGATGGCGTGTATATCGACTGAAACTAAAAGCTCTGCCCTGTGTTTCGAAGAAAAAAAACGCTTCATGTAAAAAACAAAATGCAATCTCATTTCTTTACGGAAAATAAGTTGATATTTAAAAAAAAGACGTGGTATGATTGCTAATGAGACAACTCTCCACAAGAGACCAAACTGAGACAGAGATTGACAACTTTAGGTCACCGTACGACCCTCAACAATGAGCAAAGACCATACCGCATAGTCAACAATAAAAGGCCCTGAACAGATTATGTAAAACAATTCAAACGAGAGCACTAACGGCCTTATTTATGTACTGTTCTCTTTCATCAGCACCAAGCGGATCATTCGCCATATCTTGCATACATAATCATAACATATGGTTTTAGAAGGCGCCGAATAACATTTATGAATTATAGACTTTTGACAAGGTTAACACATTATATATGCGTCTATTCAGATTATATTGACCAAGGACGAAGATATTTTCTCGCCATCTCTTATCTTATCTTGTATTTTTTTTTTTTTTTTTGAATTAGCAGGGAGTTTTGGCAAAACTGAGTCCCGAGCCCCCTCTTAATCAAACTGCTTATAGACCCAACAAATGCAGCTCCATCATTTTCAAAAATTCTGGTTCCGCCACTGTTCATTGAATTAGAAATCAAAAAGAGAAAACAAATTAGGTCCGTGTGTTTGTTTATCTAATGATATCTTAATGAACAACTTCTCTATTCATTTTACTTTGGATTACCGTGAGGGCATTAATGTGTATTGATATCGCCTAAATTTCCATTACGTAACATTCGTTTTGAGATAGTAACCGATCTATAAAAATGATAATAATAAATACGTTGACATTATCGAGTGCAAAATTACATTTTATCACTTGTTCTTAATTCAATTTAAATGGATACTCCTAAAATTATATTTTTTTGAACATAAATTAATAATATGAAAATGTCGTTAAACTCGTTAGAAACATAAATAAAGTAAAAAATCTTTAATATTTATACACACGTACAGAAAAAGTGTGTTACCGCAGGCGGAAGAATATCTCAAGAACGTTTGAAATCTCCCATGTAGAGCTATCTGTCTTTGCTCCCTCTCGCTGCGTGGGACATTGAATGTTTTGCTGGAAAATACGAATGCCCACTCAAATTCAATCTATTAGAAAAATCGAATTATTACAGAAGAGTGTCCATAATGCACTTGCACAACACTATAATTAATATAGTGCAATATAATGATATACAAATGGATGAACATTATATAAACATGTAACTGTAATTTACAAATATCAAAATAATGTATAACAAAAAAAACAGAGTTTACTGATTTGTATCACTACTACGATGAGGTTGAATTTATTATCCACGCACGGACTTGTCTCAGAAAAAATATGTATCTGTACTTTAACGTCACTTTCAGGTAAAGAGATGTGATTTGGTTTTCTGAGACCTGTGCTTGTGACCGTTCACAAGAACTTGCGGTCATCCGATGTTCAGTACTTCAGTACTTTGATTCATATCTTTAACATAAAGATGTTCTCAAAAAGTAATAAAACATTACAAGGGTTTTATATTTTTTACAAATGTCTTATTATCCTTATTTTATCTTGATTCATTTTGAGAACTCAAATCGTATCAATGACATACTGCACATTTAAAGATTTTTGAAAACTGGGAGTTAGCTGGCAATTGTTTCATGGCGCTTTAAACGGATAAACAAGAGGGTTCTGAAATTCCAACAATACAAAACATGACAAGTGAACTTTTTTAATTTATAATCAGTAGCAGGAACATTACAGAAGAAGTTAAGCTTTCCCTTTCGTCTGTCACAGCTTTCTTTTCGTTATATAGGTGATACTTTTTAAAGAATTTTAACTAAATACTAGAACACACCCGTGATATCGCGGGTCCGTGACTGAATTAAAGTATATAACTATGCGCAAGCCTTATTTTAGTATTAGTATTGTCATCTGATAAAGTCATGCCGATTATAAGATACACAGTTTTCTCTGCTTTCAAATCTTTCTGTTTGAACCCGTCGAACTGGAACTTATCAATTATTGATAATATTAATTATTTGGAAAACAAAAGGTCCTGAAATGGAGTACTTTTTAATCAACAGCATTGTCCTATATTAGTTATAAATAAAGTTGAATTCTTTGATTCGCTGTTTTACGTCATGCCCGCTAACAAATTGAAAACTGTACCTATACGCCTTATTTTAGTCCAGATTTTTAGTATTCGTATTGTTATCTTAGAAAGTCTAACTGATTAAAATATTACAATAGGTAACAATTTGACAATTAAGTAGTGTCAACCCTGTGATTATGACCCGTGTAATACTATATAGCATATTAATCCTGAATACACCGTTTGGTGGTGCGCCTGTCAGATGCGGAACGTACAGATAAGGTAATCGGTAACAGGTGAATATACTATTGGTATCGGTATCGGACTCGACCCGGAACTTATTAATTATTGGCAATATTAATTACGTGGAAAACAAAAGGGTCTGGAGTGGTGTAATTTTTAATCTACACCTTTGTACTATATTAGTTATAAATAAAGTTGAATTCTTTGATTCGTCGTTTTTACGTGATGACGGCTGACAAATTGGACCTCGTAATTTTAGTATTATAGATGTATGTTACGTCGATTTCAAGGCGAACAAGATTGCATCAATTCAAGATTGTTTCCGCACTTTGAGGATACTTCGGATTGAATCATATGAACTTCATGCCTCGCTAGCTGTTAATAAAAAAACGTCTCGCTTTAACAGTAGCCGAGAAAAGGGGGACCTATATATCTAAAAATGGCAATATTTAACGGAAACTGTCAAAACATAAATTTTAGAATGATAACATTTAGATCCAATAGAATATATTTGTATGAAATTTTATATTTTTTAGAATAATGATGTGCAGCAAATCCCTTTTATGAACATTTAATTGTGTATTTAGCTATCTTTATAGAACGATTCGCGTTCATAACTAAACGCATCGAAGCTTACCGTTTTATCGTATATCCCGCAATATTATTAATTGAATTTATGACTCTCCGTTCGGAAAATAAATTGATGTTTCTAATTTATACGAATATCGTTGAAATATTGAACAAAAAGATAAATTCATATCAACAACTGTGGACTAATGTATTGATTATAAATGTTCTTTGTCGGTAAACGTGAAATTTATTTGTACGAGCTTTAGAAACAGGACGAAAAGCGAGGCTTGCCGAATTTTCTCCTGTTTCGCAGCGAGAACTAATACAGTTTATATTTCTGACAATGTACATATATTGTTTAAAATTTACACCTGGTATTTGAGCATAAGTCGTTTAAATCATAACCACTATGCGGTGTGGGTTTTTTGTTAAAGGCCATAAGGGGATCTATTGTTATCTATTTCTTTGTCACGTGGTCTCTCGTGGAGAATTGTTTCATTGGCATTCATACCCCATCTTTTTATAGATAGTCAGTGTTTTTTTGAAATTCAAAGGGAAAATTATGTTATGATGACCATTTTAGCAACGAAATTATTTATTTATTCTTATAGACAACAAAATTAACGATATGAACACCCCTTATAAAAAAATAATAGAAGAAAACAATAACAATTTACTAGAATATGTATTTTTTTGTATCGTTCTTGATGACACGGTTCGAAAAGTTACCGGACCAAATACGGATAATGAAAGTCATTATCTGGAGTTTCAAGTTGCGGAATTTGATTTCGAGTATGGCCAGTGAAGGTGAAACAAGGCTGACAACCCTTTCATTCAGATGAAATATGTGTATGCGTCATTTTTAAGGATTACAGGATAAGGCAGTTTTTAATATGAAAAAATAGTTTTTTTTAGAGAAAATGTATCTTTTTGTTACATCTTTCTACCTATCTGATCCAAACTCGGATCAATTTTTTCCAACATTCCTGTTAGTTTAAAAAAAAATGACAGATAAGAGGTGCGGGTCACCTGCCCACGTACCCCTTTTCAGGACACCCAACCGTCTCAACACGTACCCCTTTTCAGGACACCCAACCGTCTCAACACGCCTTGTCAGGGACGGAGGAAATAGTAAGTCTTAGGTAGGTTATTCAGAATAATATTCCCAACTGTTAAAGGAAATGAACGAAAATAAAATCTTAAACATTTTGTAGGATTCCTTAGCTGCTACATGAATCGTGGGAGACGTCATTACATTTGTACCATTAATTTAGTACACGTTTCTCGCTACATGAAAACCCTACTGGGAGGGTAATCATCCTGGTCTCTTGTGAAGATTTGTCACATTGCCATTCGTACCACATCTTCCTTTTTATATCGTACTGTTCCTTTCGGTTGCACCTCTTGGAAACTTGAGTGGTGTCTGTATATTTGTTAAAATTTTCAACAAGTAAAGTGAAAAAAATTTCAAAGCATGGATTCACTTACAGGGTCTTTGCATCGGAACTAAACACATTTATTTAAAAAAAAAACAGTTGTTGGCATGACACGGGTTATGTTCTTCTCGTATATTTTATGATAGTATCATACTAAACCCCTAACGGGAGGGATTGTGCCTGATATTCATATGATGAAGACATAATCTTTCTATCAGTTTAATTGAGGTCTGGAGCTGGCATGTCAGTATATATAGTCTGTTGTTATTTATGAATTATTTTCATTTTATTTATTTTCTTTGTTATCGGACTCGGACTTCTCTTGAACTGAATTTTAATGTGCGTATTGTTATGCGTTATCTTTTCTACATTGGCTAGAGGTATAGGGGGAGGGTTGAGATCTCATAAACATGTTTAACCCCACAGAAATTTTGCGCCTGTCCCAAGTCAGGAGCCTCTGGCCTTTGTAAGTCTTGAATGATTTTTAATTTTAGCTTCTTGTGTATAATTCGGCGTTTAGTATGACGTCCATTACCACTGTACTAGTATACATATTTTTTAAGGGACCAGATGAAGGAAACCTACGGGTGCGGGAGTTTCTCTCTATAGTGAAGACCCATTGGTGGCCTTCGGCTGTTGTCTGCTCTATGGTCGGGTTGTTGTCTCTTTGAAACATTCCCCATTTCCTTTCTCAATTTTATGTATAACGTACACTCTTAAAGTAGAGCAAAATATTTCCCATAAAACTAGATACATCGTATGTATATAGCATTTTTACACCAATCGATAGATACAAATCCACAGTTTATTAGAAAGGTCAAACTTTTTTCTTTATTTTCAAAATGCATATGAATGATGCGTTTTGTTTTAATCTGTGTCAAAAAAGCGTTTACCAGAACGTAATAGGTGTGTTTGCACATAACGTAATAGGTGTTTGCACATAACGTGATAGGTGTTTGCACATAACGTAATAGATGTTTGGACATAATGTAATAGGCATTTGCACATAACTTGCATGGTGTTTGCACATAATGTAAGTGGTATTTGCACATAACGTTATAGTGTTTGCACACAATGAGGTAGTTTTAATACATAACTTAATAGGTATTTGCACATAACGCAATAGGTGTTTGCACATAAGGTAAACTATTTTTGCACATAGGGTGAACGATGTTTGCACATAGGGGGAACGATGTTTGCACATAAGGTAAACGATCATACAACGTATAAGTTGTTTGCACATAATGTAAAAGGCATTTGCACATGAAGTAATGAATGCTCACAGAGAGTATCAACTGTACGGCAAAACGCATATGAATTATACCATGATGTATGATACATATGTATAAACACAACATAACGCCAAAAGACTATATCAATATCATGAGATTTACATAAAACAAAGGTGTATCAAAACAAAACGTTTAGAACATTTGACATAACAATAACACTTGAGACAGGACGCAATTATTAACTGACTTACGTAAAAGAAGAATAGACACAACATAGATAAAATATGAGAGAATGTAAAGGTGGTTGATCATAAAGCTTCGAAGTATTCACAGAATATATAGTAGTTTCAGCATAATATAATGCATATTTTACACAACAAAGTTAAGCAATGACATATCATACAATTGTTTGACCAAACAAATTACTAATTAGACATAACACAGAGATGCCGTGTCAGGAAATAAAGGCATCTGCACATAGCATAAAGAAGAAATGACAGGACGTAAAGGCAAAGCGACAAAATACTAAATATTTACACTATAAGACAGTTCCGGCGTTCCATACTTTTACTCTACATAGAAGTTATTAGATGAGTATTTTTTTAATGAGGTGGTTCATGAATTGATAATGTTATACCGGCAATTGTCATTTGATATTTCTTCTTATAGTTTGAAAATGTCGTCCCATTTCTTTAATACCCTCCGCAATGATTACATGACAGATTAAACCAGATAGTGATAAGTAGGCAATTTTATTGAAAAGGTCGTCATAATCGGTAACCCACTAAGGAATCATATTTCACACTTGATTAAGAATTCAAAACGATAAATATAGTAAAGTTCGAGGTCTTTGTAAAAGTAAATGTCATCCCAGACTGGACGATTTATGAATAATTATGTCAAACGATTATTGTTGAAACCCCTAGTGATTTACTGACAGCATTGTGTTTTGATACAAAACTGTATTAAATTGTAAGTAATAAATGTATAACGATTTAGAATGCAAGAGACATAACATCTGTTTAACAGTCACTTGCGTAGTAAATTACTTTAAATCTTGACGATTATTTCATTCCTTGTATATTTTCACCAGCTATACATGTACCACTAAGATGATAGGTATCGGAGAGTGTTTTAATAGATGATTGTTATGTGGCATACATGTACTCTCCATTCCTTGTATATCATGAGTTAAATGCACTCAATTAGAACTAATAAGCCGTGATTTATACATCTCGCAGAGGAAAATGGGCGTCAATTGGCATAAATAGTTTTAAAATACGATTTAAACTTAATTAAACCATTTAACATCATGAAGGCTGATTATGCACACAAATCAAAACAGAACAAAAATCGAAAGTTGAAAATTTCCCAACGAAAATGACAACTTATATCTCAATCAATTCTTTTCCCAGCTATTTTATCCTATTCAAAAGTTTTGAACTTTAGTTAGATTTTTTTAAAGAGTTCTTAACATTGCACAGGTGAAATGATTCGATTTTTTTATTCTTTGGTTTTGTTTTTCAGGTTAAACTTTATGTTTCGTATCCCTTCTTTTGGTTATATCAAAAAGAAAGAAGTAATAAGTTTGAAAATGACTGTACCAAGTCAGGAATATGACATTTGTCGTCCATTCCATTTTTTTATTTGATTTTGACATTTGATAACGGACTTTCTGATTTGAATTTTCCTCGGAGTTCAGTATTTTTGTGATTTTACTTTTTATGATCATAGCACAAGTGTGTATTGGTACATAACAATATATGGAATAGTAAGTTATTGGATGAATCAAGTTTTGAATTACAGAACCATTAGACCTGTGTAACGGTATTTCCGTTCTGTTTGATTTGAATTTTGGGGGATTTTGTCGTTATTTGTAAATTTACATAAGACATTAATTTTTGACAAATTGTAGCTCTAAAAAGGAAGATTTGTATATTTTGTCATAAATATCAAATTTCTTGACACATGTACTACACATCTATTGTATACTAATGTATTGGTTACACTAACAGATTGGCACATTTTTGCACAAAACTTGCAAACATGAGAGATCAAGAGACACCAAATTAATTCTTAAGAATAAAAATTCAAATATTACATCTAAAGTTTTATCCAACGAATTGCAGACTCTGCAAAATTAATGTGTCTACTATTATGTGAATCAAAGTAAATCGTTTTTTACAAGCATTTTTTAATATTCATAAGGCTTGAATTGTATTCGAAATGTTTGAAAATTGTTGTTTAACAATGTGTGGGATAATCAATTGATAATTGTTATACTGATAAACATTCGTTTAGTATACGTCTTCAGGATTGTATATTCCCTAACCAACAAAGATGACATAATGAGACAGTTTGAATGAAATGTTCGTCAGTTTCTATAGACAAAGAATAAACCATGCATGACAGATAGAAGAAAAATAATCAATACGAATTTAATATTAAGAAACTGCATGAATCAAAATACAAAATGCAATCAGATAGACTAAAGCAGAAGAACATTATCCGTTAAACAGAAACAGCAGGTAAATTTGAAAAATACGAAAGACAAATAAAAATTATTGACATAACACTGAAAACATATTGTGAAATACGTTTGATATTGAGGATAAGCAGTTCCTGTTCGTTGTCTTGTGTTGCTTTTTCTATGAAAGACACACTGTGCCTGATTTTAAACGTATGAGTTTGCAATGTAACAATCCGCAGAAAACAATATCAAAAGTTCAGTAATTTTGTGATTTAACTTTTTGTTAAAGCTTAAAAATTTGCTTCCATATATAAAAACGGCATGACACGGGTTATGTTCTTCTCATATATTTTATGATAGTATCATACTAAACCCCTAACGGGAGGGATTGTGCCTGATATTCATATGATGAAGACATAATCTTTCTATCAGTTTAATTGAGGTCTGGAGCTGGCATGTCAGTTAACTACTAGTATAGACTGTTGTTATTTATGAATTATTGTCATTTTATTTATTTTCTTTGTTATCGGACTCGGACATCTCTTGAACTGAATTTTAATGTGCGTATTGTTATGCGTTATCTTTTCTACATTGGCTAGATGTATAGGGGGAGGGTTGAGATTTCATAAACATGTTTAACCCCGCAGAAATTTTGAGCCTGTCCCAAGTCAGGAGCCTCTGGCCTTTGTTAATCTTGAATGATTTTTAATTTTAGCTTCTTGTGTATAATTCTGAGTTTAGTATGACGTCCATTACCACTGTACTAGTAAACATATTTTTTAAGGGGCCAGATGAAGGAAACCTACGGGTGCGGGAGTTTCTCTCTATAGTGAAGACCCATTGGTGGCCTTCGGCTGTTGTCTGTTTTATGGTCGGGTTGTTGTCTCTTTGACACATTTCCCATTTCCTTTCTCAATTTTATGCATAACGTACACTCTTAAAGTAGAGCAAAATAATTTCCCATAAAACTAGATACATTGTATGTATATAGCATTTTTACATCAATCGATATATAAAAATTCACAGTTTGTTAGAAAGGTCAAACTTTTAATTTTCTTCATTTTCAAAATGCATATCATTGATGCGTTTTGTTTTAATGTGTGTCAAAAAAGAGTTTACCAAAACGTAATAGGTGTGTTTGCACATAACGTAATAGGTGTTTGCACATAACGTGATAGGTGTTTGCACATAACGTAATAGATGTTTGGACATAATGTAATAGGCATTTGCACATAACTTGCATGGTGTTTGCACATAATGTAAGTGGTATTTTCACATAACGTAATAGTGTTTGCACACAATGAGGTAGTTTTTATACATACCTTAATAGGTATTTGCACATAATGCAATAGGTGTTTGCACATAAGGTAAACTATGTTTGCACATAGGGTGAACGATGTTTGCACATAGGGGGAACGATGTTTGCACATAGGGGGAACGATGTTTGCACATAGGGGGAACGATGTTTGCACATAAGGTAAACGAGGTTTGCATAAAACGTATAAGTTGTTTGTACATAATGTAAAAGGCATGTGCACATGACGTAATGAATGCTCAAAGAGAGTATCAACTGTACGGCAAAACGCATATGAATTATACCATGATGTTTGATACATATGTATAAACACAACATAACGCCAAAAGACTATAATATCATGAGATTTACATAAAACAAAGGTGTATCAAAACAAAACGTTTAGAACTATTGACATAACAATAACACTTGAGACAGGACGCAATTATTAACTGACTTACGTAAAAGAAGAATAGACACAACATAGATAAAATATGAGAGAATGTAAAGGTGGTTGATCATAAAGCTTCGAAGTATTCACAGAATATATAGTAGTTTCAGCATAATATAATGCATATTTTACACAACAAAGTTAAGCAATAACATATCATACAATTGTTTGACCAAACAAGCTACTAATTAGACATAACACAGAGATGCCGTGTCAGGAAATAAAAGCATCTGCACATAGCATAAAGAAGAAATGACAGGACGTAAAGGCAAAGCGACAAAACACTAAATATTTACACTATAAGACAGTTCCGGCGTTCCATACTTTTACTCTACATGGAAGTTATTAGATGAGTATTTTTTTAATGAGGTGGTTCATGAATTGATAATGTTATACCGGCAATTGTCATTTGATATTTCTTCTTATAGTTTGAAAATGTCGTCCCATTTCTTTAATTCCCTCCGCAATGATTACATGACAGATTAAACCAGATAGTGATAAGTAGGAAATTTTATTGAAAAGGTCGTCATTATCGGTAACCCACTATTTCACACTTGATTAAGAATTCAAAAGATAAATATAGTAAAGTTCGAGGTCTTTGTAAACGTAAATCATTGGTAAATGTCATCCCAGACTGGACGATTTATGAATAATTATGTCAAACAATTATTGTTGAAACACCTAGTGATTTACTGACAGCATTGTGTTTTGATACAAAACTGTATTAAATTGTAAGTAATAAATGTATAACGATTTAGAATGCAAGAGACATAACATCTGTTTAACAGTCACTTTCGTAGTAAATTACTTTAAATCTTGACGATTATTTCATTCCTTGTATATTTTCACCAGCTATACATGTACCACTAAGATGATAGGTATCGGAGAGTGTTTTAATAGATGATTGTTATGTGGCATACATGTACTCTCCATTCCTTGTATATCATGAGTTAAATGCACTCAATTAGAACTAATAAGCCGTGTATTTATACATCTCGCAGAGGAAAATGGGCGTCAATTGGCATAAATAGTTTTAAAATACGATTTAAACTTAATTAAACCATTTAACATCATGAAGGCTGATTATGCACACAAATCAAAACAGAACAAAAATCGAAAGTTGAAAAATTCCCAACGAAAATGACAACTTAGATCTCATTCAATTCTTTTCCGATCTATTTGATCCTATTCAAAAGTTTTGAACTTTAATTAGATTTTTTTAAAGAGTTCTTAACATTGCACAGGTGAAATGATTCGATTTTTTTATTCTTTGGTTTTGTTTTTCAGGTTAAACTTTATGTTTCGTATCCATTCTTTTGGTTATATCAAAAAGAAAGAAGTAATAAGTTTGAAAATGACTGTACCAAGTCAGGAATATGACATTTGTCGTCTATTCCATTTTTTTATTTGATTTTAACATTTGATTAGGGACTTTCCGATTTGAATTTTCCTCGGAGTTCAGTATTTTTGTGATTTTACTTTTTATGATCATAGCACAAGTGTGTATTGGTACATAACAATATATGGAATAGTAAGTTATTGGATGAATCAAGTTTTGAATTACAGCAACCATTAGACCTGTGTAACGGTATTTCCGTTTCTGTTTGATTTGAATTTTTGGGGGATTTTGTCGTTATTTGTAAATTTACATAAGACATTAATTTTTGACAAATTGAAGATTTGTATATTTTGTCATAAATATCAAATTTCTTGACACATGTACTACACATCTATTGTATACTAATGTATTGGTTACACTAACAGATTGGCACATTTTTGCACAAAACTTGCAAACATGAGAGATCAAGAGACACCAAATTAATTCTTAAGAATAAAAATTCAAATATTACATCTAAACTTTTATCCAACGAATTGCAGACTCTGCAAAATTAATGTGTCTACTATTATGTGAATCAAAGTAAATCGTTTTTTACAAGCATTTTGTAATATTCATAAGGCTTGAATTGTATTCGAAATGTTTGAGAATTGTTGTTTAACAATGTGTTGGATAATCAATTGATAATGTTTATACTGATAAACATTCGTTTAGTATACGTCTTCAGGATTGTATATTCCCTAACCCTAAAAGATGACATAATGGGACAGTTTGAAATGAAATGTTCGTCAGTTTCTATAGACAAAGAATAAACCATGCATGACAGATAGAAGAAAAATAATCAATACGAATTTAATATTAAAAAACTGCATGAAACAAAATACAAAATTCAATCAGATAGACTAAAGCAGAACATTATCCGTTAAACAGAAACAGCAGGTAAATTTGAAAAATACGAAAAACAAATAATAATTATTGACATAACACTGAAAACATATTGTGAAATACGTTTGATATTGAGGATAAGCAGTTCCTGTTCGTTGTCTTGTGTTGCTTTTTCTATAAAAGACACACTGTGCCTGATTTTAAACGTATGAGTTTGAGTAACAATCCGCAGGACACAATGTCCACCTTCCTTACATTATTATTACCCCGAGCCGTCGTGTCTTTAGAATTTCGTCTAAAAGAGGGACGAAAGATTCCAAAGGGACAGTCAAACTCATAAATCTAAAACAAACTGACAACGCCATGGCTAAAAATGAAAAAGACAAACAGAAAAACAATAGTACACATGACACAACATAGAAAACTAAAGAATAAACAACACGAACCCCACCAAAAACTAGGGGTGATCTCAGGTGCTCCGGAAGGGTAAGCAGATCCTGCTCCACATGTGACACCCGTCGTGTTGCTTATGTGATTACAAATCTGGTAAATAGTATAATTCGGTAGGACACATTCATGAAAGGGAAGGAGATTGTAGTTACGACGTAAGGAACATATCCGATATCATTTGTGAAACGGTTATTCCATAACGGTCAACCAACTCGTGATGGCGTCCGTAAAATTTACAAAGGGATGATTTCAACTTCCCATTTGGAACTCTTGGTTTAATAGCTTCCTTGTGAGCAGTAACCCTCTATCAAGAAAATCATGATAGAAAATGCAAGCAAGGGAATATCGTATCAATTGGGAGATATATACCCCGTATGCAGGTGCTGCTGGAATGTTGCTACTTAGAAATGGAAAGTTCACAATTGGAAAGCTGAAATAATCTCTTTTGTCGTAAAGTTTTGTTTTCAACCGACCCTCATTGTCAATTTCTAGATGTAAGTCAAGATATGAAGCCGACTTAACTGTATCTGCAGTATCCTTTATCTCCAATTCGATGGGATATATGCGTTCCACATAGTCACCAAATTTTGAATTGTTTAGTGAAAGAACATCATCTATATAGCGGAAAGTATAGTTAAAGGATATTGCTAACTTCTTATCTTTTTTCCTAAGAAGTTCCTGCATGAAGTCAGCCTCATAATAATAAAGAAACAAGTCGGCAAGTAGAGGGGAACAGTTTGTTCTCATTGGAATGCCGACAGTCTGTTGAAAAACACGTCCTCCGAACGTAGCAAATATGTTGTCAATCAAGATATCAAGCATCTTGATAATATCAGTTTCAGAGAATTTTTTGTTCGAACCTACACAGCCAATTTTGCATAGGTACTATTTTTGTACTTAAAATCTGTAGTACTGAAAATTTACTTTTGATATTTAGTACTATTTCTTTACTTTAAAATTATTGTACTATTACGTACCTGTATCGGCAAGTAGAGGGGCACTGTTTGTTTTCATTGGGATGCCGACAGTCTGTTGAAAAAACACGTCCTCCGAACGTTACAAATATGTTGTCAATCAAGAAATCAAGCATCGTGATAGTATCGGTTTCAGAGAATTTTTTGTTTGAATCAGAGTGATTCTTTACAAAGTAGGATTTATCCCTCCCTAAGACAAGATACTTGTATCTACGTTGGCCATTCTTTTTTATGAAGCAAAGTAATACCAACTCTTTCAATTTGTCTTTTAGTTTGGAATGTGGAATACTTGTGTAAAGAGTAGAAAAGTCAAATGTTTTAATACTGTTACAAGATGAAAGAGAGTTAGATTGTATGTACTCTAAAATATCTTTGGAATTTTTAAGTATCCACATCTGATTCACGCCACCTCTAGAATAGGCAGTTTCACAATAACTTTGAAGCCCGTTTTTTATTGCTGATAAAACAGATGTTAATAATTTAGAAAGAGGTGGCGTTGAGCACTTGGAAGACCCAGCAATATACCGTTGTTTGTAAGGACACTTATGTAGTTTAGGTATCCAATACAGTGATGGAAGATCCAGTTCTTCATCTTTGGTTGAAATACCAAAGGAACAAAGAACAGACCTATGATTATCCAGGATTTCTTCTTTGGTAAGTGTCGTGAGGGTATATGTTGAGTTTCCAAGTGAATTGTCTATACCTAATTCGTTTATCAAGCAATTAATGTAGTGACTTTTACAGACAAAAACGATGTTATTTGGGGCTTTTGCGGGGACAACAACATGATTATCATGGAGGTCGGATAAGTGTTTAGCAACCTTTGGGTCTTTAAAGATTGACGTAGCATGGCCATTGATGGACCCATTCAGTTTCTTGATTCTGATTTGTATTAACGACCTCACTGCCTTAATCCATTCGGAAAGAGTGTCTACGTCTTCCTTTTCACGTTTAGCCCATTGCCTGGCATATTCCTCGACTGAGTCCATCAAAATTTTAAAGTTGTATTTCCAATTGATGGATTTAGGCTCACGATATTTCGGACCTTTCGATAACACATTTCGTAAATGTCTAGTATTTAAAATAGAAGCACCAAATACAAATTTTAAAATCCATTGCTTTGCGTTGACCTCCCGCACTTGAGGTGAACACGCAAACTCGAGACCACCGAGGCGGTAAAAGTCATGACTTAAATAGAATTATTAGTAAATTGGATTAAAGAAGAATACACACAATGCTGAAATGCTGCATCATTAAAAGAAGGATCACAATGGAAACATTTACTTCTCTGCTTTATCGTAATATGTTGTTGTCTATGGACACTCACTGGGTCGATGCCACTGCTGGTGGAGATTTATTTCCCCGAGGGTATCACCAGCCCAGTAGTCAGCACTTCTGTGTTGACTTGAGTTATCATTGGTATTTTTATAATTATAAATTAACTGTTAACAAAACTTCGAATTTTTGAAATACTAAGGCTTTTCTACCTCAGGATTAGATTACCTGAGCTGTATTTGGCAAAACTTTTAGGAATTTTCGGTCCTCAATGCTCTTCAACTTCGTACGTTATTTGGCCTTTTAAACATTTTTGATTCGAGCGTCACTGATTAGTCTTTTGTAGACGAATAGCGCGTCTAGCGTATATATAAGATATAAATCCATGTATCTATGATGAGTTTATTATCATGAACACTTGATAGATAAATGTCAAGATTTGGAGTATTTTAAACTGTTTATGTGACATTCTTTAATCTATCAACATCTTATAGTATGCATTATATTCTACATATTGTTATGAACAGATATGATTTGGAAATCCTGTACCAAGTCAGGCATATGACAGTTCTTGTTCATTCGTTTTTGATGTGTTTTGTCCTTTGATTTTGCCATGTGATTAAGGACTTTCCGAATTGATTTTCCTCTGAGTTCAGTATTTTTGTGATTTAACTTTTTGTTAAAGCTTAAAAATTTGCTTCCATATATAAATAGCCCAAGAATATATGACTTGTAAGAAATACACAGAACTGATTCATTCTTTCCCATTAGACGTGAAAATATTTTTAGTATGCAGTTGAAACTTAAACAACAAGGATCAATTAAACAAAGTTTAGATAAATGTCAGTATTAGTGTGAGATAGGAAATCGATCCAAATATATTATAAAACTTATCACTTAAATGATAATTTTAGTAAATAAACTTGATTTTACTGTATCTAATTTATTGACCGGTAGACGGTTTTCACACTTCTATCGAAAGCTGTTCATTTTTGTCTAATTTTCTGTTTACCGAGGCTTCGGAATAGATGAAATGGAAAATTCACGAGGTCAACAGATTAAATACGGCTTTTTTTCAGACTAATATTTTTTTGTTCGGAGGAAATATGCTTGTACAATTTCATTTAATATTCCATTTAAAGACTATTGACCTGAGCAGAAGAAAACAATACAAATAATTTCAAACGAACTATATTTTCTGTTAAAACTGAAGTATTTAATATGTACACGAGGGTTTATTTTAATAAGTCTACTCTTAGCTCTCAGCAAAGGAAGATAAATAAAGAGAAAATTACTTTATATATGCCTTTTTGTTCTTCTGTGTTACATATTTGTTTGTTTTTATTGTAATTCATATTATAGCACAATGTTGACTGCTGTACTCCTACTTTTGACATTTTTACCTATTGTGTCTGTTTGTTTTGTCAATAAAATGCAACTTGATGCAACTGTTTTACAAGTAAGAGGTTTAACAAGCCATAAAATCAGGATCAATCCACCATTTGTTACATAAGAAAATGCCTGTACCAAGTCATGAATATGACAGTTGTTATCCATTCGTTTGAAGTGTTTGAGCTTTTGAGTTTGCTATTTGATTAGGGACTTTTCTCTTTTTTAATTTTCATCGGAGTTTAGTATTTTTGTGATTTTACTTTTTCCTCTAATACTATTGGTTCTGATTTATCATGGCAGTTATGTATTTGGAATAAAAAGAGGACGTATTGACATACTGTTTTTTTCAATGCTCGGGTTGTTGTCTCTTTGACACATTCCCAAATTTCCATTCTCAATTTAATGGGTTAATGAAGAGAAAACCGTCTCTGTGCAAATGTTATAGTCACTTATATTATACCATTCATTCTTCGTTTGAAATGTCTATGGAGGGTTAACCCTTTCATATTATGTGTCTGTCCAAAGTCAGGCTTGTATAATTTATTGATTGTCGTTCGTTGTTGTATATCATATTTGCATTTTGGTTATTGTTTTGTACATACATCAGACCTTACGTTTTCTACTTTACATTTGAAATTCCAGGGCCTTTAATAACTAACTATTTGCTATGATATTTTGCGAAGTCATTTAATCTCTGGTGGAGAGTAATACTATTGGCAATTAAACCCCAATTTCAAATTATATATAGTTAACAAGTTCGATTCTATTTTATGTTATATACATTACCCTTAGATAAGAAACAAATGATTTCTAGTAGGGCCTACACTGCATTCTACTAAAGATATGGATTTTACCACTTTTTAAACACGTAAGTGTCCATTTCAATTGATTCAATTACTTTATGTGAAATATTTTCAACGGATTTATTCATTAAAAACGCTCCGATTCAAGCTTAAATATTAAAAATCTATCAAATATGCCAAAAAACGTCACTTTTCAGATATTTTTTGTCAAAAATGAAAGTGGCCGCATCCGTGTTTATCCTCAACCTTTATGTATGTAATGTATGATCATCAAATACAACTTACATTTCAATATTATGAATGAACACGAATGCGGCCACTTTCATTTAAGACGGAAACCGACTAAAATTTAACTAAAATGCATAAATTGTGAAGATTTCAGTAATTTAGCATGACTTAATGATGCTAGTACACGATATATATGCATTGTATTGTAAAAACAAAACAGACCACATTTATGTAGCAGAAGCATTCTACTTTCCAATAAATAGGTAAAGGATTGCATTTTCACAATTTTGTAAAACTGCTATATTTTGGGACCAAAAAGGCGTCTTACTGAAGAGGGACCAAAGATACCAAAGGGACAGTCAAACTCATAAATCTAAAACAAACTGACAACGCCATGGCTAAAAATGAAAAAGACAAACAAACAGCAGCACACACGACACAATATAGAAAACTAAAGAATAAACAACACGAACCCCACCAAAAAACTAGGGGTGATCTCAGGTGTTCCGGAAGGGTTAGCAGATCCTGCTCCACATGTGGCACCCGTCGTGTTGCTTATGTGATATTAAATCCGGTAAATAGTCTTATTCGGTAAGTCATATTCATGAAAGAGAAGGGGATTGTAGTTACGACGTAAGGAACACATCCGATATCATTTGTGAAACGGTAATTCCATAACGGTCAACCAACTCGTGATGGCGTCCGTAAAATTTACGAAAGGATGATTTCAACTTCACCATTTGGAACTCTTGGTTTAATAGCTTCCTTGTGAGCAGCAACCCTCTATCAAGAAAATCATGATAGGAAATGCAAGCTAGGGAATATCGTATCAATTGGGAGATATATACCCCGTATGCAGGTGCTGCTGGAATGTTGCTACTTAGAAATGGAAAGTTCACAATTGGAAAGCTGAAATCATCTCTTTTGTCGTAAAGATTTGTTTTCAACCGACCCTCATTGTCAATTTCTAGATGTAAGTCAAGATATGAGGCCGACTTAACTGTATCTGTAGTATCCTTTATCTCTAGCTCGATTGGATATATGCGTTCCACATAGTCACCAAATTTTGAATTATTTAGTGAAAGAACATCATCTATATAGCGAAAAGTAGAGTTAAAAGATATTGCTAACTTCTTATCTTTCTTCCTAAGAGGTTCCTGTATGAAGTCAACCTCATAATAATAAAGAAACAAGTCGGCAAGTAGAGGGGCACAGTTTGTTCCCATTGGAATGCCGACAGTCTGTTGAAAAACACGTCCTCCGAACGTAACAAATATGTTGTCAATCAAGATATCAAGCATCTTGATAATATCAGTTTCAGAGAATTTTTTGTTCGAACCTACACAGCCAATTTTGCATAGGTACTATTTTTGTACTTAAAATCTGTAGTACTGAAAATTTACTTTTGATATTTAGTACTATTTCTTTACTTTAAAATTATTGTACTATTACGTACCTGTATTTTACAGTTCTTGATTTGTACTTAAAATTTTGGTATAGAAATAATACCAAAAGCGATCACAATATTCCATGTTTAAAAATCATGATATTAAGAGATTTGAAGTAGACATACTATCAAAATGCTTAAAATGTAACGTTGTAACCAAAAATATTTAGTACTTAAATTTTCAAGTACAAATCAAGTACTGTAAAATACAGGTACCTAAATATTACAATACTTTTAGAGTAACAAAATAGTACTGAATCTGAAAAGTAGATTTCCAGTACTACAGATATTTTGTACTGTCATAGTACCTATGCAAAATTGGCTGTGTACTCCTTTATTCAAAACTATTATCTATAAATGTGCAATATTGTCATTATAAGGAAAATATGTTTTGCATTTTTACTTGAAGCCGACATTTCGTATAGCTGCCTTTGTAATCAATCTCAATTTTTTTCAAGAATTTAAACCACATAATATTAAATTATCTATGCTACCTTTACTGATGCATTACAGACGTTTTATCTTTTTTCATTTAATATACACATTTTTCATTCTTTTGAATGATTCAGAGGAATAGAAAAACGACGACATTTAACTTAAAAAATAATTAGGTTGTCATTGCCTTGTTAAAACAGAAAAACACTAATTTTCCTGATCATGCAACTGTTTTCAAGTTCCGATCAGTATGCTGTAACTACACTAATTACAACGTTAACACAATATGACTTTATCTGGTTCTCAATGATAACCTGTGTTTGATTAAAAGTTTTTAGTTCCACTTTATTGAATTGTAATGGAGTCTGGTATTACGATATGGTATTAAAATATGGGTTTGTTTTTACTTTAGTTGTAATTGGCAGAATGTATGCACTATGTACTGAACTTATTTCAGAACAAGGCTACATTTACTTGGTTACTAAAATTTTCGGAAAAGAGAACTTGAGTACAACCCATATTGGGCTTTTATCTATAAGCCCTGACTTAAAAAATATAATACTCATCATAGTAGCTTATCAACTGTAAATAAAATAGTAAATGATAGTTAAACTCGTATGTGAAAAAAAAATCGAAAAAAACTCATGACAAAAACCGAGAAACGACCAAAAGACCCAAACATTACTACAAAACACAACAACAAAAACTGAGCAACTGTCGAAGGGCTTCATCATTTACATTGCGATTTAACTAACAGGTGGCGATCAACTGCATTAATATTTAGTCCAAAACACCGATTTGCAAAAAATGGAATCATATGTACCAATCGTAATCAATTAAATAACTTCATTGCGTACTTTCGACTGCAGTGATACAATATTAAGGTTATGCTAATGTCAGTTGTGATGTCAGAAGAAAATACTCACATAATATGCAGATAATGTAAATATCACTTATATAAGAGTTGATAATGATGCTATTGCTGATTTTAATAAGTGCTAAATACTGACTGAGAGACTACTTTTACCACCTCAAAAGTCTTTAACTAGCTAATATGTCGTTTGTGCTTCCTGTGAACCAAAGCTTTAAATCAGATGCTACATAACTACATAGAAGGACTCAATTGGCCAAAACAGTAAATGCGTCATCTTTGCAGTTTTCAAACTGAGATGTTTTATTCCAAGAAGTTATTTCAATGCAATAATTGGCAAATATATTTTTAATGCCCTGGCGAAGACAGAAACTGCACAGATGAAGATTCAACATGATTGTATGTTGAATTTCAAGTAGTTAACAGCACACAAACGTTAACACAGAGTTTACGGGAACGGATTCAGTATATCTGACTGTCAGCATCGGAAGTTCAATGAAGAGAAAAGCTACTATAAGGGTATAACATAAGACACTACTGACTGATTGTGTTTTACTCTCGAAGTTTTATAATAAAAATAAATCAGATACTTTTAAACATCTTATGTTTTCGACTGAATTTGTTGCAATGGTTTTAGTCTTTAGTGTTGTTATTATTCTGATTTTGTTTTATGGTAGAGATGTTATTTTAATGACATGCTCAATGGGATACGTACGTTGACGTCAAGATGTTCATGCAAGTTTCAAAGTTTTCTACCTACCAATTCATATGTACCTCAAATGCAATTTCATATCAGGTCTATGACTGTCAGAAGAGCATTTTTGTTTTAAATAATTTTTTACTATTCCAAAATACCACAAATTTCGACGTTGATTTATTCATGTTATGCAATGCATGTAATACAAAAGATACGAAAGATACCAAGGCAAAGGGATACTCTACATCATAAGTTGAGTACAAACTGTCAATGCCATGGTAAAAACTGACAAAAAGATCTAAAGACAACCAGAATACAAAACACAACATCGAAAATTGAAAAAGAGTAGAATAGATTTTTCAGTGAGCATGGCTCCCTAATAATGCATACCTTATTAAGTTGAGGAAAGATTAAAATGGGCCAACAGATTTTGATGTTTTTCTTAGGTCATTATACTACGTATTACACATGGAAATAGTTATGATAATACTATTAATACTTGATAACTTCATTATGGAACATCATATTCAAAATGACGAACTACATTATGGAACATCATATTAAAAATGACGAACTATTAACTCTTTAAGTATGCATTATCTTAGTTGTAACGTCAATTAACAAAATCATCGTATTTTGACAAATTATTCAAAATGTGTTGATTTTGAAGCCAGAAATGTTCTGTGCATTAACTACTTTTAAGTAATAGTAAAAGCTTAATGATAAGTTAATATTAACATCAAAAGACCTTCGAAAAGGGATGTTGGGATCCACGATAACAAACAGACCTATTAAAAAGCATTACAATGTGTGATTATTTATTTTATATGCATTGTGTATCATTACAATAATATCATAGGATAGTTTTATAAAATTTAGGGGTTAATTCATAGTTTTTAAATTCCAACCTAGATGCATAAGGTCCTTCACAATATTCATGTAAATGTTAATTTTGGTTTTGATTCTGTAATTTGCCTACAGTACGAAAAATGCAAATGCAAAAGAAATGTGTGTTGTATTTCAGTCCAATAATAAAACTATGCATGTAAACCCCAATGAATAAAATCGTATTAAATAGTTTATAGAAGAGGGACGAAAGATACCAAAGGGACAGTCAAACTCATAAATCTAAAACAAACTGACAACGCCATGGCTAAAAATTAAAAAGACAAACAGAAAAACAATAGTACACACGACACAGCATAGAAAACTAAAGAATAAACAACACGAGTTTAGCATTAAGTTTTGAAGATTTGAGTGGCTTGATCAAAACGTGAATAGACATAACTGCTAAGTATAACAACTTTAAATAGTGTTACAACAGTCTAACCGGTAATGATTGTTATTTTAATCTGCAATAACATCAGTGTTATATATATACTAAGATTGTAAGATAATTCATTATAATATATATAAATATCTTATATATTTGCTTCTATGGCTTCAGCAAAACTTACATTTGTAAAAAACTGTTTTTTATCGATGATCCTTGCAGTTAAAGTTTTGACTGCATAAATTATTTTTAACACCAAAACTATTATTACGTCTATTGTTGTAGAAAATACGTTACACATAAAGTATTAACAGATTTCAGTAAAGTACTTTGACTTATACTGGTGTCAATCATGTACCTGTGTTTGGTCTATCCCTGTGATACTTTAATACTACTACATGCAAGCTTATTTTTAGGCTTTTAATTTCTCATGCTGTCATTATATAGAAAGTTATACACGTTATAAAGTGGAGCGAAAAAAAAATTATATCACACAAACAGTTAGTTGGTCATCATATATTTACATACATCTATTTATTGACAGTGATTGTCGAATGACTAAAAATATGCTATCGATACTTCCGTTGTGAGCCGGTCCTTGTATGTACAACATGTACATGATGTTACAGCATTACAGTATTTGGAGTATACGTCTCTAAATCAATATTCCAATGTTATCATGTAATCATGTCCTGACATGATTTCGGGAATATGACTTTGCTGCTGCTGATATGAAAGCTATACTATCCAAAGGGGAACCTCAAAGGTTTACGGTCATAATGATTTATTTACTAAATACATAGATATAGGAAGATGTGGTATGAGTGCCAATGAGACAACTCTCACTCCAAGTAACAATTTATTAAAGTAAACCATTATATGTCAACGTACGGCCTTCAACAGGGAGCATTGGCTCGCAGCGAACAACAAACTATAAAGGGCCCAAGAAATTACTAGCGGGAAAACCAAAGGTCTTATCTATATTAAAACGAGAAACGAGAAACACTTACGAACCATATAAACATACGCCAATCGCTGAACATCAAATTTCCTAACTAAGGACAGGTGCAAACAATTGCAGCGGGATTAAACGTACCAAACCTTCTCCCTTTTCTAAAACATTAGTATAACATCACAACAAAGAATGCATATATTTGATGCGTTTATCTCGGTTTTAATTTTTAGCCCGGATTTGATTTTTTCTCAATCGATTTATAATACTGTTGCCTTTATTTGTGATATGTTGCAGCTGTTAATTTTTTTGAACAAGAAGTTGAATTTGACTTGTAGTTTCCTACAAATCAAAGCAGTAGTACATTATTAAACATTTTGATAGAAAGTTTAGCTTAAAATACAAACATTAAATTTGAATTTAAATATTAAAGAAGGAGACACTTTAGGCTTCAACATGCATACACTTATTATAAGTACTTGCAACTTTGGGCGTAGCTGTGTCATGTTGACTTGACTAATCGATAAATGATTGATGACCGTGTACTTGACTGTTATATTAATGATACTCATATAAAATTTTCTGCTTCAGTTTATAGTGCCAGATTGTTTTATACATCCGTTTCGGGCTGGGTTTTTTTCATAAAGTTAGAATATTAAAAGGGTGTAGATACTTAGTATTTTGATACTGTTGACCATCATTTTTAAACGAAACCATGACTTTAGTTAATAGAACTTTTTATACATCAGGATGGATTGGGTTTTTGCTTCATAAAATATAAGAGGGAAAAAAGTTATGTTTGCATATTATAAAAGTGACAGAATTTATTTTTATTGTTTTAGAAATCGTTCGCTTTTATTCACCAAGTCATTTCAATGCATCCAGATGAGCAATTGCCATTAAATGATTAATATAAGAGTAAAAGACAGATTTTAAAGACCATAACACACTATAAAGAGCACACTTTTTCAAATATTAATCTTAATACGTCCATATTTTACTGCTTATAGAAATTAGAATTGTCTTTTTATTTCAATAAACTTGTAATTTTAACCTGACAGCAGTATTTGCAGTCGAAAATTTTGTTGGGGATTAAATATTTACGGAAAAACAAAAATCATCAAAAGCTAATTTTACGTCAAGTTATCAAAGGTACCAGGCTTAAAATTTAACACGGGAGACGCGCATTTCGTCTATTTATGTTCTGTTTCATGCAACGTTTTTGCGTCTAGTTTGAGGTAAATGTAACGAGGACAGTTAATTAATATTCAAACTTAAGCTGTATGTTTTTATCGAGTACAAAATATCAGGATCAAGATTCACTTTCAAGTTATATTAACATTATGTTCTTAGATTACATCAACTTATGTGTGAATAAAATTAATAGAACAAAAACTTCAGCATGTTAAATTAACAATAGAAGAAATATTTCGCAGATAAAAATTCTTTGCCGTTTGTCAGATCATATAAAACTGGTAACGGATTACGTTAATGTGACGGAATCCAGGATTCTATTAGAACAATACTTGAAGATTATTGTTAGATTCATTCATCAATCATATTCGAAATAATAAAAAAAATTATTATACAGACATATTTGCAAAGAAGGAAGCCAGCATTGATATGTTTTACTGTTATTTAAGTTTCACTTTAGAAATTACTTTACGCTAGTTTCATTAACTATTACATCATTTACTTAAAAATAATTATTGATAGTTTAGTTAGGTGTTGTAACTGAAAATAAAACTACGTATATTAATTTGTTTGCGTCCGAAGCGCTGTTGAAAGTTATAAAGATACAGTAGAATCCGTTTAATTGTGTAGCCTTTTCACATTTTTTCCCATTTTTCTATTTCACTCGTTGTATTGGCAAAAACAAGTTTGTAATTCCGTCATAAATGTGGAATTTGTTTTCTGTTATTTTACTGATATATGACAAAAATACAGCTTATAAGAATTTTGACCATCAAACACACTGTTCTTTAAGGGAGACTATGTAAATAGATATAGGAAGATGTGGTGTGAGTGCCAATGAGACAACTCTCCATACAAATAACAATTTAAAAAGTAAACCAAATTCATTTAAACATTTTTTACCTAAAAAGTATAACTCATAGTGTACGGGAGGGAACTCTTCGTGTTCATCTTATTATAGAACTAGGAAAACACCGGTTTTTGAGAATAAACCTATCGAACGAGAACGCATGAAACAGTAAATTCCAAAAAAAATTACTGGGCCGTTTCACAACAACTTTTCCATACGTTTTGCCTTTTTTACTTATTCTGTGTGCATCGATGAAATAACCTTCTCGTGTTGACAATTTTGGATATTCACCTTTTCAACGGGCCATAACTGTATATTATTAATGCACGTAAACTTAAAATATTTTAATATGAGAAGCAAACCTTAACTCGATTATGTATAAGATCATATTTCCATTGACTTTTTATTTTACATTTTTTTCATTTATTACCAATAATTGCAACAGCTCTATACCCGTAATCAAAAACAATAATACATCAACTAGTGTTGAGAACGCACGATTATCCAGAAATTTTATGTCGCTTTTTTATAATGATTATCCCTCTTATGACGCAAACTGATATCTGTAAATATTAGCTCTTATATATTCCTCCATACATTTTATAGAATTAAAGGCAACAGGATTAGAAAGAATAGAAGAGAGGCGAAAGATACCAAAGAGATATACATGTATTTATAAACCCGTTATTCAAAAATAAGTTGACAATGCCATGACAAATACAGACCAAAAGACAAATATCTGTACACAAAACGCAACTTTCAAATGACTAATGACTGGTGTCCTATCACTAATAACCTATATTCCTATAAGGACTGTTTCATACCTTGATCTCGTCCTCAATATTAACACAGATGGACGACTTCACATTAAAATATATGACAAATGGGACGATTTCAACTACCCAATTATCAATTTCCAATTTCTCAGCAGTAACATTGCCTTTGTCCCATCGTATGGTGTTTACGATTGTAATACCATCATTGATTTCCCTTATTAGTCTTTGTTAAATTTGCACTTTCCAAAAAAAAACAATTTGCAGAATTTATCTTTGTTTCAAATAAAGAAATACTATTTTGACTTTATCGGTACTATAGAAAAATTAATCTTATAACAGTTCATTGCATTTAAGACAATAATCATCACTGGATGTTAACCAATCATATCCCCCCCCCCCCCTTATTTAACCTGTGTACAAGCTTTAGTAACCATGTAACTTCAAGTTTCAAAAATATTCTATAGAAACCCCAAATAAAAATAATGGTGCATTGAAATACCGAAGACATATGTTTACGACCCAGAAATGTTTTACTGCAATATAATGTAAGATTAATTGCCTATAACTGACTTTTGAACAGCGGTAAACTACTGTTGCCTTTATTTATTAACTTACAGTCTATGTTTATTTGTTCATTTTAGCCATTTGCAATACTGTTGATTCAGATCATTCGATAATTATCAATTTTCATGGACTTCGTTGTTGAACGAATTAAAAGTGAACCAAGAAATTCGTTGTTGAACGAATTGTTATTTTTTTCTATCAAATTATATGCCTACTTAAGCAAAACCATGAAATCAAATATCCACGAAAATGTAAGTATACAGAATTCCACGAAAATTGGTATCCACAAAAATAAATAAATCCACAGTAATCATAGTAATAATTAGACTTCATAAAAAGTTTAAAGAATTTCGGATTCTCAATGCTCTACAACTTTGTACTTGTTTTGCTTTATAACTATTTTTATATGAGCGTCACTGATGCGTCTTATGTAGACAACTCGCGCGTTTGGCGTACTTAATTATAATCCTGGTACTTTTGGTAACTACATGTATTAAGTATTACATATAGAATTTAAAAAAAGAAAGAAGGAAATTACGGGGTAGATGTCACAGCAACAATTCAATCAATCATCATCAGGAACGTTTTAAGTACAGCTCTTTATAAGAACCAGGCAGAGTGCCATATACATGTGATACATGGGGGGTTTCAGATTTTATCTATAGTTGGCCTAGTAGAAGCAATAAATGAATCCTGCTCAAAAAATAATTTTGAGTGGGAAAATATGAGTGGTTGCCATGGTAACAGACACACAATTTTTTGGTTGTTAAGCGTAGTAAAATCTTTCAAAAATTAGCTAAATCACCACATTTCAGAGCCTGATTATGAATAGAATCATGCATTTTTCATTAATTTGCATATGTAACATTGATAGAACTTGGTTTAAGCTTCATTTTAGTGAAGATTGCATGTCAACCAAATTTGTAAATTTTATGAAAAATTTTGCGGAAAAATGCATATTTTCAACTTTTCTGAAATTGGGATTTTTGCTGAATTATCAAATTTTTTCTGGTGTTTTTCAGAAAAGTGCAAATGTGTACAGAATAGTTAGCACTGTAGTTATGAAGTTTGGATACTACTTTACCAAATTTAATAGAAAAATGTGTGGGATTTTTTTTAGTTTTATCACCATAGCAACCGATTTTTTCCTTGGAAACGGAGTTTTCATTTGCAGAATATTGCAGTTTAAGAGCTTAAATGTCCTGAATTGTTTTATAACCGATAAGAAAATACATAAAAGCTAACGCAAACTTTAAATTACTATCGTCAAGTGTTGTTGACTTCAATTGTTACCACGGAAAGACATATTATCCATAGCAACATCCACTAAAAAACTGCATAAATAGAAATTTATGTAAAAAAATATATAAACAGAGGGTGTTTATTTTCAAATTGGAATATGACTTCATTCTTTGCTTCACTCACAGTCTTGTCTGGGTTTTTTTCTTCAGATTGTTAAATAAATGTAATATGTAATGAAACATTGGGGTTGGGGGGCTTGGAAAAGGGGGGGGGGGTATGTTGATTTTTTTAAATGTTGCATACAAGTAGATACTTGAAAAGATAATTGCGTTTCATCGTCCGAAGACACATTGGTTTTCGCACTAGTTCTTTAGTTTAAGTTAATAGAAATCTATGAAACTTTAACACAAGGTTAATTACTATATAAAGAAGGTTGGGATTGATTTTGAGAGTTTTGTTCCCAACGGTTTAGAAATAAGGGGCCAAAAAAGGGTCGATTTAGGCATTTTTCTTGGTTTTCACACAATAACTTTTGTATAAGTCAATAGAAATCTATGAAATTCAAACACAATTTTTATGAACACAAAAGAAAGGTTGGGATTGATTTTGGAAGATTTGATTCTAACAGTTTAGGAAATAGGGGCCAAAAAGGGGCCCAATTAAGCATTTTACTTGGTTTTCGCACCATAACTTTAGTATAAGTAAATAGAAATCTATGAAATTTAAACACAAGGTTTATGACCATAAAAGGAAGGTTAGGATTGATTTTGGAAATTTGGGTCCAAACAGTTTAGTAATTAGGGACCCAAAGGGTCATAATTAAACTTTGTTTGATTTCATCAAAAATTGAATAATTGGGTTCTTTGGAATGCCGCATCTAACTGTGAGTGTAGATTCTTAATTTTTGGTTTCGTTTTCAAATTGGTCTACATTAAGTTCCAAAGGTTCCAAAATTAAACTTAGTTTGATTTTAACAAAAAATGAATTCTTCGGGTTCTTTGATATGCTGAATCTAACCATGTATCTATATTTTGGATATTGGGCCATAATAGGTAAATGTCCAATTTTTAAGTTTTTAAGTTTAAGTTCTTAGACCACATTCATTCTGTGTCAGAAAACTATGTTGGGACGTGTCAACTATTTAATCGCAATCCAAATTCAGAGCTGTATCAAGCTTGAATGCTGTGTCCATTCTTGCCCCAACTGTTCAGGGTTCGAACTCTGCGGTTGTATAAAGCTGTGCCCTGTGGAGCATCTGGTTTAAATTAACAGAAAAGATAAAAAAAATCGACATGAAAGTCGAAAAATATATTGAATGTATGACAAAAAGAGGGCTCCAGAAAGGTTCTCCTAAGATCTAATGGTTACTTTTAGAAATTTCTTTAGTTAACCAGGCCATATAAGGCAAATTATACAGTTAACAGTGACAGATTTAGCATATCAAAGAACCCCAAGAATTCAATTTTTGATGAAATCAAATAAAGTTTAATTTTGGACCCTTTAGGCCTCAATGTGGACCAATTTGATAACCGGGCCCAAACATCAAAAATGTTAATACATGGTTAGATTAAGCATATATTAAAGAACCCAATATATACAATTTTTGTTGAAATCAAACAAAGTTTAATTTTGGACCCCAATTTGGACCAACTTGAAAACTGGGCCTATAATCAAAAATTTATATACATGTTTAGATTCGGCATATCAAAGAACCCCAAGGATTCATTTTTTGTTGATATCAAACAAAGTTTAATTTTGGACCTCAACTTGTACCTATTTGAAAACTGGGCCCATAATAAAAATTCTATGTTCATGTTTAGATTCAGCATATCAAAGAACCCCAAGAATTCAATTTTTGTTGAAATCAAACAAAGTTGAATTTTGGACCACGTTTTGGAACAACTTGAAAACTGGGCCCATAATAAAGAATCAAAGTACAAGTTTAGATTCAGAATATTAAAGAATCCAAAGAATTCAATTTTTGTTAAAATCAAGCTAAGTTTAATTTTGGACCCTTTGGACCTTAATGTAGAACAATTTGAAAACAGGACCAAAAATTAAGAATCTGAATACACGGTTAGATTTGGCATATCAAAGAACGCCAATAATTAATTTTTTGATGAAATCAAACAAAGTTTAATTTTGGCCCCTTTTGGCCCCTAATTCGTGGGGACCAAAACTCCCAAAATCAATCCTAACCTATCTTTTGTAGTCATAAACCTTGTGTTAAAATTTCATAGATTTCTATCAACTTCTAAAGTTATGGTGCAAAAACCAAAAAAAATGCTTATTTGGGACCTGTTTTTGGCCCCTTATCCTAAATTGTTGGGACTAAAACTCCCAAAATCAATCCCAACCTTCCGTTTGTGGTCATAGACATTATGTTAAAATTTCATAGATTTATGTTTACTTATACTAAAGTTATTGTGCGAAAACCAAGAAAAATGCTTATTTGGGCCCTTTTTGGCCCCTAATTCCTATACTGTTGGGACGGACCAAAACACCCAAAATCAATCCCAACCTTTCTTTTATGGGCATTAACTCTGTGTTTAAATTTCATAGATTTCTATTTACTAGCCGACTTCAATAAACCTTTCAGAAATCCTTGTAATGTAGTTCATGAAAAAAATGCAACGAAATTATTCATGGGATGGAGGGATGAACTGGACGGTTGGAAGGACGGACAGACAGAGGTAAAACAGTATACCCCACTTTTTTAGTTTAAACATATTTTATTGTTCCAAAAAGAGACAAATGGATTAGACACAAGTTTTTCAACTAAGTAACGTCTTCTCCAATATATACATAAATATACACATGAATGAACATTACATAAATCTGACTTTAACCAATTATTATTTTAGCATGAAGATATAAAAATAAAATTACATATAAATTTTATGAAGCGGCGGTATAATGATTGGATCAACATAAAGACTTTACAACAATAATAATATGATATAAATATCTTTAGAGCACCATAAGCCTCAGTCACAATCGGAGCCAAAACAAAATAGAAAAAAAAAACCAACTATATATATCAAATAACAGTCAGTATCAAGACATGTACTACACTATCATGATAATTCAAAAGAACTATTGTTTAACAATACAATCGTCAGTATCCGCCATAATAGTCAAGTTTTCTTGTGTTAACATCGAGATGTGTTAGAAATGTGCTGAAAGAGTTCCTCCCTCAAATTATTATAAATTGAGCATTCGATTGAAAAGTGACGCTCATCCTCAACTCTATCAGCTGTATCTGGCATTTTTCAATTCTTAATTTAATGGGTGAGCACCAATTCTTAACTAACACTACCTTTCTTAAAATCTACGGAAGCGTATTAGCGCCACACATTTTTTAAAATTTTTCTTCCAATGTTTGCGTTACAACGCACACCTTTGCGAAATAACGCCAAACTTTGTTTTATCTTATTTCTTATTTAAGATACAAAGGAAACAGTAGTTATAAATAGAGGAGGCTGTATATATTAAAATCTATCACCATTGTAGTCATTGCAAAGTAAACTCCTTGAATAATTAGATCATATCATTGACTTCAATAATGAGCAGATTAATATAAGAAAATGTGGTATGAATGCCAATAAGAAAACTCTCTATCTAAGTCACTATTCCTTAAAGTAAACCATCATAGGCCAAAGTACGGTCTTCAACACGGAGCATTGGCTTACACTGAACAACAAACTACAAAGGCCCCCAGAAACGATATCCTTGTTACTACTAGTATATATATTACATAGAAAATTGAGTAAATTGAGCTTATAAGGAAAAACAAAAATCAACCCTGCTAATATATCTATAACCGAATATAAATATATGTGTAAAGTAGGTTGGCAATAAATTTATAGAATGAAGATGTTTTATATATAAAATTATGTTCTCTCTATTCAAATTGCTACCCAAGCATCTTAAAAGTACTTCATTATATTGAAATGAAAATTCATGACTTCAATGACTTTCTATAAAAGAATCTTGATCATATTCTGAGATTTAAAAAAAAATGTTTCCTTATTAAAAATTCATTTTAAAGCAGAAAGATAAATTTGTCCATTTGACTTGGAGTTTCACAATTGTATGACATTATTTTGGATCTTTCAATTTAAATATAAGTGAATATCGATAGGGGATTAATAAAGGAATCAAAAGAGTATAAAAATATACAGATCTATGTGCTTGTTTTCGAGATATTAGCCATTGAAATTTTGGCGGGAAAATATTCTCTTTTGACTTTTCATAGCTTTATTATTGACAAGTTTACATTCTCAAAAACTGTCAAAGAATAATTTAAATTTTATAAGACTTTTACAGATGGCTTATCATTATACATGTAAAAGATTTATAAAAAGATAAAAGGGGGTCAATGCCATTTATTAAGGCATTCAAATGAATAAAACCTGAGGTTTCCGAAAATCTGACAAAAATCCCAAAACATGACAAGCGAACTTCAATGTACATGTACCTTAACTAAGCTCTGAAGCTAAAACCAAATTAGGGATTATCGATCTTATATATGAAATTTCTGAAAAAAAATGACTTTATTTATAATCAGGCTCTCCGACCAAACATAATCTTTTCAAGAATCTACACATGTATGATATCTTTAAAAATTAAACCTACCCCCCCCTCCCCCCCTCCCCCCCCCCCATATTTTAACCTTTCAACCCCAATATTACATTATATATATTATTTGTTGACCCTTATGAAAAGAACAGAAAAGACTGTAAGTGAAGCAAAGCATGCAGTCATATTCCAATTTGAAGATAAACACCCTCTATTTATGTATTTTTTTACATAAATTTCTATTTATGCCATTTCAGAGTGGGTGTTGCTATGGATAATATGTGTTTCCGTGGTAACAATTGAAGTCAACAACACTTGACGATTGTGATTTAAAGTTTGCGTTAGCTTTTATGTATTTTTTTATAGGTTATGAAAAATTCAGAACATTTAAGCTCTTAAAACTGCAATATTCTGCAAATAAAAACTCCCAAGGAAAAAATCGGTTGCTATGGTGATAAAACTTGAGAAAATCCCACGCATTTCACTATTTAATTTGGTAAAGAAGTATCCAAACTTCATAACTACAGTGCTAACTATTCTGTACACATTTGCACTTTTCTGAAAAACACCAGAGAAAATTTGATAATTTAGCAAAAATCCCAATTTCAGAAAAGTTGAAAATTTGCATTTTTTCACAAAATTTTACAAAAAATTTACAAATTTGGTTGACATGCAATCTTCACTAAAATGAAGCTTAAACCAAGTTCTATCAATGTTACATATGCAAATTAATGAAAAATGCAGGATTTTATTCATAATCAGGCTCTGAATTGTGGTGATTTAGCTGATTTTTGAAAGATTTTACCACCTTTAACAACCAAAAAAAAGAGTGTCTGTTACCATGGCAACCACTCATATTTTCCCACTCAAAATTATTTTTTGAGCAGTATTCATTGATTGCTTCTACTAGGCCAATTATAGAGAAAATCTGAAACCATCATGTATCGCACTCTGCCTGGTTCTTACAAAGAGCTGTACTTAAAAGTAGACAACCTCTGACAAAACACATTTCATATTTCTGTAGTAAGCTCTCTGTTATTGACCTGGCAAGGATTTCTTAGCAATTTCTACTCTTTGCTTTCATATTTGATAAAAGCAATTAATAGTATGTATAATGTGTAATAAAAAAAAATGCTGGACTTGTGATGGTTCAGTGCGTGGTTTAATACATAAAATTGAGAATGGAAATGAGAAGTGTGTCAAAGTGACAACAACCCGACCATAGAGCAGAAAACAGCCGAAGGCCACCAATGGGTCTTCAATGTAGCGAGAAACTCCCGCACCGGAGGCGTCCTTCAGCTGGCTCCTAAACAAATATGTAGACTAGTTCAGTGATAATGAACAGTATTCATTCGAATTTTAAACGAGAATATACTTCCATTTTCGACATCGAAAAACTTATTTTTACTATCATATATTCCGTATTCATCTTTGTTATCTTCTTTTTTAAATATACTAAATTATGTTCTCCTGACATTCATGCACATATCATCCAAGTACCACCAAAGGGCATTTTGTTGGGAAATTAAGTAATGTTCCTTCTTGACCTTTTACCTTGATTTAACAAAAATTACACTGCACAAAATATTGACGACAGGACAAAATAGAAAGCTTTCCAAATGTATATTAGAAGGTAAAATCACAAAAATACTGAGTTCCGAGTTACTGAAAGTCCCTAATCAAATGGCAAAGTCAAAAGCTCAAACACATCAAACGAATGGATAACAACTGTCATATTCCTGACTTGGTACAGGCATGTTCTTATGTAGACATCTGTTAAATCTGGTTTCATAGCTATCTAAAACGCTAACTTGTATGAGTACAGTCGCATCAAATTCCATTTTATTGACAACAATGGGTGAACAATAGAAACAGACATAATAGGAGAAAATGTTAGAAATAGAGGTACAGCAGTCAACATTGTGTTATTATCTTAATCACAATAAAATAAAATATGTAACAAAGGATCACAAAAAGCATATAAACAAAACACATTAGCAAAAATGAAAGACAAGATTACAAAAATTTTCAACAGAACAATAATACAATGACGGGATGTATAAGTACAGTGTCACGACATATGTATCAAACACCAAACGGCATACACATCATATAGCCGTATGCTAGATAGGTTTATTAAAGTCGTTTGCCTAACAAGGCATCACACAACATCGGATTTGTAATCGACTTTTATCTAATCATAAGAAATCACCAAATTCGTAACTATTTGTACAATCCTTAAATAAGGATATAAGCATCAAGGACAATAAAAAAAATGTGTTTAATATAACACCATTCCGTGGAAATGTCATTGGAAAGGGATGGTAATTTTGAATATATTTGTAAAAATATCATTTCAAACAGCAATTATAAATTGGAATCGAAGTTCAAATGTCAGCTTAATGTGTTAAAAGTCCTTTTAATAAAAATTACTTAAATAATATTCTTTGCCAATTATTAGGAACATTTAAATACTGCCAAAGATCCTTATTCTTCTACTGATCTATAATAAAGTTTTAATATAGAAAATAAGACGATATCTACCGCATATGTATTTCTGTAAGGCAAAATATCGCAGAATAAAAACATCATTAAAGCACAGGGAGTAGCGAGGGGTTTAAAGTGTTACAAGTTCACTGACAACATAAAAACAAATTGTTAAGAGATGAAAGAGGAAGACATTACCCAAGGAATACTTTATTCATATGAAGCTAACTTCTTACATGAACTTCTCAGGAAGAAGGAAAAGAAGTTAGCAGTATTCTGTAACTTTTCTTGCCGATATATAGACGATCTTCTCTCCCTAAAAGTCTAAATTTGGTATCTATGTTATACGCATCTATTTCATCAAATTAAAGATAAAGGAAACAACAGATACAGTTAAGTCTGTCTCATATCTTGACATCTACAACCTGACAATGCGAGTCGGTTGAAAACTAAACTTTACAACAAAGAGATGATTTGCACAGACAAGTGTAAATCAATGTTTCGCAAATTTTAACGGTAGGACAGCCGAGATTCCTAATTACATTTGTGCAACGATCGTAACATGTATAAGAAAAATGGGCAGAATAAAGTCTTCGATGTGTGCTTGGTAGAAAGTCATATCTCTTACAATAGTGTGTCCAAGGCATTCTTGGTCTGTGTGTTAATCCAAAAACAAACAAAAAACGTATAACACCGTCCACGTGTCTATTGTTGCATCCTCTGGCAGAACACAGAACAATTTTTAATCACTGTCCTGCGGTTTATTGGTAGATATTCGAAAATGAAATTGCGCTGATATGCCTATCCAACCGTTTGTTAATATGACTAATGAGAACCATTGACGTCTGAGTGACTTCTGGGTTTCGAAATATGCATGTTGAGCATGTTGATAGATTTATAGTAAAAAAAATCGTGTAACGTCTCCTTTAAGGTATGTTTGACCAGGATACTGTACGTGCAAGCACAAAGTTAACGTCTGTGGTAAATGGTTGACAACTTAAAAGATTGAATAATTGATTGTTGTTTGCTTTACGCCGCATTAGCACAGAAAGGCTATATCGTGGCAAGAGCTAATTCGAATATTATAACAATTTAAGGTATATTTTAGAATCAGACAAAAGGTCTTTCAATAAACTAAAATTCTAGACTAAAGCAAATTGTTTATTTATAAATAAAAATCAACAGTAAAATAACGTGATAAAAATTAAGATCGTTTTGAATATAACAACTTAAAAAGATTAATTTTAAAGACAAAGTTTAACTTTATTTAATGTATCTATACCTTTCACTCGGGTTCTAACGCAAGGACAAAAATAGAGAGAGCAGACAAAGGTACTCAAAGCACAATTTCGAAAACAAATGACTAAGCTACGAGAATCCCACCAAAACAAGGAGTGATCTCTGTTTGCTAGAATGGTTTGCAGATTATGTTCCGAATGTGACGTCCGACTTGTGATACCTTTAAAATACGCTGATAAGCTATATCTGGTCATAAGGATTAACATGTTAGTGGATTTACAATCGACTCTTATCTAACGCTTATCAAATTTGTAAATCATTCGTAAAATCTCTTAATATGGATATGATCTGCATACAGTGTGAAAAAATATGTTTGGATATGATATCACTGCATGGACATGACATTTAAAAGACATGAACAAATGCTTATTTGTAGAAATACCATTTCAAACTAATATGATAAACTGTCATTGCCAGTTTAACTCAATAATTATAATATATTCAAATGTCAATTTGGAAACAGCTTAACGGGATAATTTTCCTTTTCACAATGTTAACTTGAAAAATATAATTTCACAAGTAGTAGAAGAATAAAGGGAAAACATTTTTATATGTTCAAAGTGCCATCTTTTACCAATCATAAACAGGATCTCTGTATAAGAAATAAGACGATGCTTGCTACATATGAAGATCTTTAATGCAGGATAACGCAGACTAACACGAACATTAAAACATCAAGAAAGTAGGTTTATTTGTTAAATCGATTGTTGGAAGATTTTTCCATACAAAGAAATAGGTGTGCATGCAATGATGACTTGGAACATTGATGTTTTAACTGATGCCCATAAAGCGATATTAACATAAATATAGATATAAATGGATAACCAAACTCGTGTAATTGGATTCTTCTAGGTCTATTTATTTCCATTTATAGATTAAAAATATATGTTCATCATTATTCTTACCTGTATAATAATGATTTAATTGAGGATCGAATCAGTCAATAAAATAATTTACCTTTGTTTCACTTTCGCTGTTGACATTCTTTAATAGTTATCCTACGATGACGCGGTGTGTCAGTGTAAGATTACCCCGATGGCCGGAGGCCAGAGGGTGATCTAACACTGACACACCAAGTCCGAGTGGGATAACTATTTTACATCCCAGCTGTTTTAGATTACACGAAAAAACATTTACAATTCATAAAATCTAGTTAAGAACGCCACACAACCATTATAACATACTTTATACATTACTATATGATTTATACCCAAACACGATGAGTAGATATCAAACAATGTCAACTCGCCTCACTGCCAATCGGCCCAACCTATATCGCCACTTTATGAAAAAAATCGCCCTACTCTTGTTTACCGACTCGCCCTACTTTTGAAAAAGTGTAAAATCAAACTGAACAATCACTGACAACTCACTTATTAACGAAAAGGGTTATAACCCCACTGAATAAAGGTCTGCCAACTCGCCCCACTTATAAACATATCTTACTTCCTTTAAGTATGTCAAATTACTGACAGTTTGTATCTAGTCGTCCTGGTGTAGTAGTTGTGTCGTGGCTTGATATGCTAAAGGTCTTGAGTTCGAATCCCAGCATATACACTGGATTTTTTCTACGTGAATTTTGATAGATAGTCTTTTCCGTATAATTGTATATTTAATTATAAGTTTTATAGTGGCTTTGACATTCCTGCCAAAATGTTACAGAACAAAGGAAAGCATGCATAACAAAGAAACTCAAACTGGGGTGATCTGGTAGGGGTGATCCGGCTCAGATCACCCCTGTTAGAACAAAGGAGCTGGGATGTAATTTCCTTTAAATAACCAAACACGGTCACAATTCATGCTTTATCCATCTGTAGCTAAGGGTTGAATTGAAGTTCAAATGAATACTAATTAAGGGAGGTCGAATTATTCGCATGCAAGTGTATAACTCATCATCAATGTTTCTTAGCTTATTTTTACAAAATTTGTATCATGCTGGGTGCTAAAAGCGAATTATTATTTCTCTATTTTAATTTCATTCATGGTTGAACAAAAAATAATCCTACTTTATACTTTTTTATAGATCTCATAGCTAGTGCCTCTTTTAGTTAAAATACCGTATCTGTTAAGGTTTTTGCTGAGTAAAAATAAGTTTAATTATCCTGCAGTTAAAGCTTTATTGTCATTATAAAGATAACTCCTGTAAAATAGAAACAGTTTTCATAACAAATTTATCGTCGCTGGGCTTCTAAAATGTTGTAAATTACAAATTTTGCTACAAAAAAATATCTCAGTCACAAACAGGCTTGGAAATTTGGGACAAAATGCATGCTTCCAAAATGTCGTATGTGAGCTTGAACATTTTTGTTAATAGCAGTGATTAAAAACTTTGACATTTCTGGATTATCCAATAACTTAAACTATTGTCACAGAAATAAAGAAATGTACAATAATTTTTTTCCCAAAGCCATTCTACAACGTTTTTCAAGTTTTCATACAACATTTTGGAAGCAAACTTTACAAACAACTGACATTGGCAATTTTGTAATATGTCTTATTTCACACATTTTGATTTGTCTAACTGTATCTATTTTGTAATACCAAAGATTTCCTCCCGCCCAGACCATTGGTGTCAAAAAGTATTTTTAGCCAAAAAAGTCATATACGACATTTTAAAAGCCCAGCGACGTTATATTGAAGTTTGCTTTTATGTATTTACAAAAAAACAAAAAGAATACGTAACACTAGAAAAGCATGTCCTTTATTTAAATTACAACATCCAAAAAGATGATTCTTCAACAATCAACAACTTAGAACCGACTAATAAACATATTGCGAGGATCACCAAGTCATACACAAAGTGATTCCAAATACTTCTACGACAATGTATGCCGAGAAAAGAAAAATCTTACTATTTCGAATACCTCAACATTCCAATATGTTCTACCAACTCATTCGGAGATTGTATATACCAACATCGGAGTATGACACTTTGTTTCCTTCCGTTCTGTTTTATAATATGACAGAGCGTCTTGTTTTGTCGCATTATTTATACGAAACATCTACTGGCAGTAAGTACATAGATTTATATGTTAAAAAAATGCGAACGATGAAGAATAGATGTTATAATATTGCAGTTAAAAACTCGCTGGTTCTAGATGGTTAGCTCAAATGAATTACTGTTGACTATTGTATACAAAAGTCATCTGATCAGAATAGATTATAACAGGTATAGTTACTGTAATGAATGGGAAAAAGCCACTGTGATTGAGTTCACTACACACGTTATTAAAACAACGATTTTTTTTATTCTGGTTTCTACATAGGGCGACTCTTCACATCTCACCGCAATTGTTAAGTGCTAAAAAAAGAAAGTACCCGTTCTGTTGATAATATCTATAATTCGTTTTTTTTTTCTAAAAGAAAATATACATGATATCTGAATATATTAATATTCATTTATCAATGTGGATGTTAAGACTGTTTCTGCAAATCAAAACAATATAGAAAGATAATTTATTGAATGTCAAATTGTTTTGATTGGTCAAAAAGAAAGTAACATAATTAACACGTATTGGCGTTACTTATATTAGATCTCTGTAGTATTAGTACAACATTTATGATACACGTTGTAATTAGTAAAGAACATAACAAGATTCTTCTGAAATCAAAGGCAATGTCGATTGTTCTACCTTCAATCACCCACTTGAGTGAACGGGAAGCTGCGAACTGTATTCAACTTGAACAATCAGCAATAATGCACACTGATATGGATAGATGCATGATACACAGTAATGATATGGCAAGACAGTTTGCAGGTGGTAATGATCTTCTATTTTCTCTGACGACTGTTGCTGAAACACTTGCTTTCTGAATGAAAGTGTTTTGAATAGTTCCACAAATGAACATAGAAACTACCATAAAACATTTAAGCACTAGAACATTTCCATCTGGAAGACAAAAAAAAAGTGGACGTACTTTCTGTACTTACTTTGATTCTGTCATTGAGAAGAACGTGGGAAAATATCAGTATAACATGTCATGGAAAGAAAAAATTCATAGGAAACGTGAAAGTGAGGACGAAAAAAGCTAGTTCATGCTATGCATGCAGTACCACAATTTCTTAAGACAGGGGATAACACTGAAACATTTATTTTTTATGAAAAAACATTGCATATATTTTTTGAGTTATGAGTTACTGTTGTAAAGAGTAATATTAAACAGTTTTACTGTACAAATGATTTTTTTCTATTTATGTTGAATTTCGACGGCATGATACTACCACTGTAGTTGTTACCTTATACTTATATTTTTTTAATTTATTGCTTCTCCCGTCTTCTGTCTAAATCTCGTTAAAGAAAAAGGGAGAAGGCTTGGTACTATTAAAATGTTTAATCCCGCTGCAAATGTTTGCACCTGTCCTAAGTCAGGAATCTGATGTACAGTAGTTTTTTTATGCAATTTATACGTGTTTCTCGTTTTTTTTTATAAAGATAAGACCGTTGGTTTTCCCGTTTGAATGGTTTTACACGAGTAATTTAGGGGTCTTTTATAGCTTGTTGTTCGGTGTGAGCTAAGGCTCCGTGTTGAATGCCGTACATTGACCTATAATGGTGAACTTTTATAAATTGTCATATGGATTGAGAGTTGTCGCATTGGCACTCATACAAAGAATCTTCGTATATCTACTGACATTTTAGGTAAAAAAAATGTCAAAAATAAGGGTACATCATTCACTGCTGTATAATCTTCTTCACTATAAAAACAAACAGATATGTTAACAAAGGGTAACAAAATGGCATATAGGCTAACACATTAGCAAAAAAAAAAATACAAGCATACAAAAATTTACCATAGCACTACAACACAATGATTGGAGGTACAGAGGAACGTCAAATGAATATTACCGAAAATAGACTAAACAGTAAAACCAATAATTTAAAATACAAAGAAAAGAATAACATAACAAGTTAGTAATATGATAAACAATGTCAGTGTATAAAATTTCTATTTCAAGATCATCGTGTATTATTTGTAAAGTTGATACGGATTATTTATCACCAAGGTCTTGGTATCTTCCGATGAACTTTTCTAGAAAAAGATGAGACGCTTTTTTTTGGCAGACCCCTGGTTCATCAACTTTCTGCTCAGACACTGGTGACGTTTTACAAAGTCTGAGTAGGAGCTGCAAGCTCTTGAATACAAAATATATTTAGAAATGTAAATTCCATATGCAGTTGAAGATGTTATATTGCTAATAAGGGGGGAAATTGATATTTTCAAAATTAAAATCGTCTCGTTCGTCACAGATTTTGGTACTGAGATGACTGTGTCGGTCAAATACGAGATTAAAGTCTAAAATGAGGCGGATGCAGCCGTGTCTTTTGTTTCTATAATCTAGTTCTGGAGGATACATTAATGGAACCTGATCTAAAAATCTCGGCTTGTTAATGGAAAGAACATCATCAATATATCTGAATGTGAAATTTAAAAACCTGGCTTCTTTGATCTACTGTTTTTGATAAATTTCTAAATGAACTCCAATTCATATGAAAATAAGAAGAGGTCGACAAGAGGTAGGTGTCACTCTCGGAAAGGAAACTTTCAACCACTGTGTGCCTTCTAAGTTTTAAGTGTGGATATTTATAATCAAATTTGCAGTAAAACAAAATGATTCATCTTTCTGTTTTGTATACAAAAAAGAATATGAGCAGACTAGATTATACTAATAGGTGTTCATTTAGTCCATTCTAGTGGCCATTACATAGTCTCTAATTTGTAAGTATTTTGATAATAATTAGTTTATATGACTCTGTTACCTGAACAGACACTTGGTTTGAATATACTCACAATACCGTTGCATTGGATATGCATATATCAGTTTCTCCCTCCACCTTCTTTTTCATGTACGTTTCCTCAAAGCGATTGAAAGGCAATAGGAAAATAATTACTTTTGAAAGTAACAGTTTAATCTGATTTCAGAGGCTGATCTTGATAATAAAATGTGGTCATTTGTTTATTGTTTTATGACTATATTTTTATTGGACAAAAAATGTCCATGATTTCTCTAATAAAGAATAAAATTTTGAATTAGAACACCTTTTATTGTTCACAATAAATTCATATAAATGTCAAGTTTTTTTAGCATACCTAAAGTCAGTATGATATAAGTGAGAAACAAACAAGTTTGTGGGTCTTCATGCAAATGTTAAAGGTTCACTAATTAATTAATTGTATATGGCACTACACTCGATATTTACAACAATACGTGTGTTGACTCTCTTTTTTTCTAGATCATAAAAAGTAATTTTTTGAAAACAGATATTTCGTAAAAATAAAACTGAGAAATATTTCTGTCTACGATAAATGTTCAATTTGGTATCATAACTTTCATGTATGTGAATATGTTATAGTGTATAGTCAATGTACTTTTTGTTTAATAATGCATTAATCAATTAATTATCTTATGGTGGACAATCGAAATATTCAAAAGTTTGAACCTTTAGAAGTAAATGTGATAGTGTCGTTAAAATTGAATCGTGTTCGTTTAAATTTATTTGAATTATACATTTTGTATCAAATGGGCAATTTAGTATCACTCTTTGTTTGTTGGTGACATTATACGTCTACTTTATCTTTCTTCTCACTTAAGATTACTCTTTTTTATACCCGAGGAACAGTTTAACCATAAATCGATAGCCAAATTCATGGTAACCAAAGGTGATAGTTGTTCACATACGATATTATGTGGTACATCGATTTAAGATGAGACAAAACAAGGAAACAAACAAAAACCCGCAAACATCGCATTCACGCAACGAGGATTCAGACCTGGATGCATTGAGAAGGTAAGCGTCTTTGAACATATCATCCGCTATGTGAATATATACGTAATCAAAACGTCATCATATTCTAAAAATGAACACAATTTGTAGACATATTTTACCAGTAGGAGTGCAGTTTTGTTAATTATTACATTTGATGCGGCTTCTCTTTTTTAGTGACTACTTTATTCTTTTGCGCTGTTATAATTGCACAAAAAAAACTTTCTAATTTCGTGTGTCCGCAGTGATTTTCTAGAATTTCCAGTAAATTATTTAGCACATAAATGTTACGATAGCTTCAGTTCAGTAGGACAAGAGAAGCGTATGAGTATGGATTCAGTGATACAGTTCACTAGACGACAGTGTCAACATTATGGTGGCCAATGTATGTCGTTGGTATTGGCATTCCACGGTGTAAAGTTGCAATTATGACACATCTTTTTTATATGACCTTGTGCAATGCCAATATACAGGTATCGACAGATTATAGATCCATGAATATTCATATGTATATTACAGTACTATTTAGTTTGCTTTTAATTTACTGATAATCTAAATCAATGTCAGTACCAATAAAACAATATTCAAAGATCTATATCATAGTGTTGAATTGGTAGCCTTTTAGAATAAGTTTATTCAAAGGATCGCTAAGTTTACCAGGATCGTTTCTAAATTTCTGAGCATGGTAAAAAGTAAAATCACGAAAATACTCAAAGAAAATTCAAAACGGAAAGTCCCTTATCGAATGGCAAAATGAAAAGCTCAAACACATCAAATGAATGGATAACAACTACCATATTCCTGTATTACAGTACACAATATTTCCCTAAATGTGAAGATGTGTTATTCTGTTTGAAATAAGTTTTACAACCAAACTTGAAAACAAAATCTTTATATCTATTGAAGAATTTAGTAAAGGTTTTAAGTAATTTGTGTTAACTTAATCCCTGACCTGACTTAATTGGCTACCAGTAACACACAGTGTTAGTTCATTTCAATCTAAAACGTCACAACAGACACGGGAATAGCGATTGAGTTGTGATATATATTCACCGTAAAGGCTCATTTCAGATATTCAGCTAATGTTTTTCAATCAAGTGAGATCTCTAGAAATGATTTAAACGGACAAAATAAAGTGTAAAAACATATTTTTCATTATTTTCTTTTCTTTATTGAATCTACTATTGACACTCAATACTGGTGAATTAGATTCGGATTTTGGTCACTGGTATCCACCCTTGTCTCCAAAAATATAATACCCAAACGTTGTCAACATCGATTTTTGAAATTGTTTAAAGTATTCTTCACAATATCTCTGAAAAATGTTGACGCTATTAATTGGTGCTCAGATAATAGAACATTTTAAACCTCGAATAGTAAACACCGACCAAAATTAATCAAATTTGATTACACAGGTTGCCACGTTCACACACATATTTTGGTGTTATTTTTAACATTGACATAAAAGCACGAGGTTTGGCTAGGTATAAAACCTGGTTCAACCAACCATTGTTTTTCTTTTTTTATACTGCACGTGCAGGGGCTGTATAGCCAGTCAAGGTTGTTAAAAACTTCCATTGGTTGTTGTATATTTTGCTAAAAATGTCCTGTACCAAGTATAAAGTATCTCTGCAATACACTAGTTATCATTCACGTTGTGTTTTAATCAGACACATAACAAGCTCATTACTAAAGCAAAACAATATCAATTGTTTTACCTTCAATCTTAGACTTGGGTAAACGGGAGGCCGCGACATTTTTTCAACATGATAGATCACGAAGTATGAATAGAGTCGTCGATACATGTTTGAGTTAGTATCAAGAACGACAGGTTGCAGGAGGTTATGATATTTCATTTGCTGAGACTTTTGCATTTGGATTGAAAGTACTTCTTTTGAAGATTGAAAGTACTTCTTTTGAAGATTGAAAGTACTTCTTTTGAAGATTGAAAGATGTCTTCTATTTCATCTTGTATTTAGATCTCGGCCTCTCTATTTGGCACCTTGTTTCTAGCTAGCATGAATCTATGACAATGGTTCTCATTGCATCAAAAAAAATATTAAGTTATATAAGTATGCTATATTTGCTTTGGAAACGGAATATATTTATTTTTAATATGAAGCTACTGTAAAACGAAGAAGTGGATAATATTTCTTATAGCAATCGTTGCGTCTATAATCATTATGAATCTTTTGATATTTTATACAAACATATACATAATTGCAAAAGGTTTGAAAAAAGATGAAATAACTCGTTATAAATTGCATGCGTCCGAAGCGCTTTTCTGGATAAACCTTCATTAGGAACACTCAAAGCCGTATATATGAAAGCTAAAATGTATAAGAACCGAAACAGTTAAATGCATGTAACAAAAGGAACCTTATAAAATAGCATAATAAATAAAAGGCCGGACGGGGACCTTTAGACTGGAAAAAAACGCGAAAATAATTCTACGAATATCAGTTGGTTTTCAGCACTATTAGGTCAAAAGATCCATAATTTTTCCGTTCCACGTTTTATATTTCAATGCGAAATCATTTATAAGCCAACTTGCTCAACATACTAAGGTTTTCATTACATAACATTAATCATGGTGAAAATATTATACACAATTTGAAGATGTATTGCTTATGTTGTACCAGCATAAACGCTGCATTTTAAATTACAGTTATACATTTTTTTCTTTTAATACACTAAAAGCATAATATGTTTACAGTTCTTTTTCATTCGTTCATTTACTTAGTTGATATATAGGTTGGGCGCCCGCAAACACGTCTAGCTGGGCCACATTCTGTATGTGCTTGTCTAAGTCAAGGGCCTGCATGTCTATGGATGTCGTATGTTGATGTATATAATATTTATGTTTCGTTCATTGCTTTGTACATGAATCAGGCCATGCGTTTTTTCGTTTAATGTTTTTACATTTGTCATTTCGGATGTTTATAGCGGACTATGCGGTATTAGTTTGGCTAATTGCTGATGGCTGTATGGGAACCTTTTGGTGTTAACCTCTACATCATATAGTCTCAGTTGGACAGTTGTGTCCCAAATATACCACATCTTACGTGAATTTTAGAAAAGAGTCAAGAAATGTAAGATTTATGTCCTCAGGTCTGATGACTGTTTTGTAAAATATCCGATTAATTTCACATGCAATATACCACAAAATTTGTCAGTTTTTTAAGAACTTTCCCTCTTTTGATTTACGATGGAGTTCGGTATTTGTTTTTACTTTTATGGTCTGCTGTATGTTATATATACCATAATGGTAGTCGCCTATCATTACGTTTATTTTCCTTACACACGTTTTGTCGAAAATAAACCTGAGGAGGTCGAAAACATCTTTGTTCGGATATGCCATCACTGCATGGAAATGTCATTTAAAGAAATGATATGGTTTTTGTTAAAAAATGTTTGTTTAATCAAACTGCAACTTTCTTCAGTTAGATTAGATATTACAAACATTTTGAAATGCCACTAAACAGTTTCAGCTTTTTAAAAACAGGAATAGATGTTTATCGACCTTTTCGTAAACATTTCATTTCGTAATAAAAAAAAAAATTAAGTCATTTATCAAAATTGCAAAAAAGCTTAAAATTTCTCATCATTTTTATATCTGGTCTAAAGGTGCAATACCACCATTGTTTTCCCCTATTAGTCTTTAATTAATTGTTTTTCAAAAACATTATGTAGAATTTATTTTTGTTACAAATAAGGAACTTGGCATGAGTAAAGTGTTATCCTGTCTAATACTACAAATAATATTTCCTTGCATATAAGTAAAGGCAACAGTAGCATATCGCTGTTCGAAATTCATAAATCGATTGAGAAAAAAACAAATCCGGGTTACAAACTAAAACTGAGGGAAACGCATCAAATATAAGAGGAGAACTACGACACAACAAAAACACAACATTAAAATGTAACACACACAGAAATGAACTATAATATAACAATGACCATTTCTCTGACTTGGTACAGGACATTTCAAGAAAACATATAAGATGATAACAATCACTGAATGTTAAGCAGTCAATTTTTCATCCTTTCCTCCCGGTTTTCAAACTTAAGTAACCATGAAACCTCAAGTTTACTAAACAATTTATAGAAACCTAAAATAAAAAAAGAATGGTGCACTGAAACACTCAAGTAAAATTGAGAATGGAAATGGGGAATGTGTCAAAGAGACAACAACCCGACCAAATAAAAAACAACAGCAGAGGGTCACCAACAGGTCTTCAATGTAGCGAGAAATTCCCGCACCCGGAGGCGTCCTTCAGCTGGCCCCTAAACAAATATATACTAGTCCAGTGATAATGAACGCCATACTAATTTCCAAATTGTACACAAGAAACTAAAATTAAAATAATACAAGACTAACAAAGGCCAGAGGCTCCTGACTTGGGACAGGCGCAAAAATGCGGCGGGGTTAAACATGCTTGTGAGATCTCAACCCTCCCCCTATACCTCTAACCAATGTAGTAAAGTAAACGCATAACAATACGCACATTAAAATTCAGTTCAAGAGAAATCCGAGTCTGATGTCAGAAGATGTAACCAAAGAAAATAAACAAAATGACAATAATACATAAATAACAACAGACTACTAGCAGTTAACTGACATGCCAGCTCCAGACTTCAAAAAAACTGACTGAAAGATTATGATTTCATCATATGAACATCAGGCACAATCCTTCCCGTTAGGGGTTTAGTATCATACCATCATAACATATATGAGAAGAACATAACCCGTGTCATGCCAACAACTGTTTTTAGAATAAATGTGTTTAGTTCCGATGCAAAGACCTTATCAGTGACTCAATATTAACGCCAAAATGTGCAATCTTTAATGACTTGACAACAGTATCGTAATTATATCCCTTCTTAATAAGTCTATTCAAAGGTTTTGTAAGTTTCTGAGGTGAATACTGACACCTTTGTGCTTTATAAAGAATATTACCATAAAAAATTGGATGTGAAATACCTGAACGTATTAGAAGTCTGCATGTTGAGCTATATTTACGAATGATGTCTTTATACCGATGATAAAATTTAGTAAATGTTTTGACTAGTTTGTGATATCGAAAACCCTGGTGTAATAATTTTTCAGTAATACATAAATTTCTCTCGTTAAAATCTAAAACATTGTTACATACACGAGCGAATCGTACAAGTTGAGATATATAAACACCGTAAGATGGTGACAAGGGAACGTCACCATCTAAAAACGGATAATTAACGATAGGAAATGAAAAATCATCCCTTTTATCATAAATTTTAGTATTCAGCTTTCCATTAGTGATATAGATATCAAGATCGAGAAAAGGGCAGTGACATGTTTATGGTTCAGACATATTTTCTTGCAAGTAGATGTAGGATTTATTTCCTACAACTGCCAATTGAAGGCAATTTTTTGTTATATCAATATTCGTATTTAACCGGTTGTGACATACTATTATATGATTTGGTGGTATTACACTACAAAGTTAAATCACAAAAATACCGAAATCTAAGGAAACTTGAAAAAGGAAAGTCCCTAATTAAATGACAAAATGAAAAGCGCAAACACATCAAACGATTGGATAACAATTGTCATATTCCAGACTTGGTATAGACATGTTATGTAGAATATGGTGGATTAAACCTGGATTAACAAACGATATCTGATAGAAATTAATAAACATACTTCTATATGGTCTGATTTAAAGCGATGATGTAGTGCTTAGTGTGCTAGACTCGCATTGGAAGGTCAATTTTAATTTGTGGTCTGGTGAAACTAAATACTTTTACTTTTAATTTTCTAAATCTCCGCCCAGCATGCAGCAGTATTAAGCAAGAAAATAGACGGGCTCACATTAAGTATAATGGATTCAAGTGGGAGTATATGACTTTATTTGAAATGATTAAGTGCGATAAAAAAAAAAAAGTAACCGTGTCGGTCTAAATAGTTATAAGCAGGATCCATCTTGTTTATCAAAAGTAACCTTTTCTCGTCATGTCATAGCTGAACATTACTCACAACAATTATTCCTCCATTTATCTTATGTCATAACAGTCTTCAAAAGAGGAGTACATTTATGTTTGACTTATGTCGAGACGTGGAACAAACTTTGAAGTTATCTGCTTCCACGCTGAGCAGGAGAAATTATGAATATTAAAAAAATATAGTGACACGTCGGATTTATTTTCGGTATTATTTGTGGTGGAAGACTAACACTGTAACCACAATAAAAGAAGGCAAAAGTTCCGGTGTTCTTACAATTTTTTTATGTGACAAAAAGTCTACCACCCGTGCCATTGTGCATCTGAAAAAGTTGGTCCAAAGTTAAGAATCTGACAGTCGAAGGCATTGTTGTTTGAATATGCCATCACAACATGAAAATTGCATCTAATAGAAGTGATAATATGGTTATTTTTAAGAATTTGTTTAATTTAAACTTCCATTTTTAATCAGTTTCGTTATTTACATTAGATATATAAAAAAATGCCAAAGGCCACTTAACACTTTCCGCTTTTGAAAACAGCTACAAGTGTTTAGCGAAAAAAAAACGATAACATTACTGAAATCAAAAGTATCAGGCAGATATATAATTTGAATAACATACTTTTTAAACTGCTAAAATATTCATTGTATAGTTCCTTTGTCTGCTATAAAAAGGAGATTGATAGATATTCATATAATATACAAAACATTTACTGAGTAGTTATTGTGTATGAACAATGACTCTGGTACTTTATTCGTTCCATCAAATACTTTGTAATAAAATTTCCTCTTATAATGTATTCGGGTTTGATTTTTTTTTTTGATTTTTTGTTAGTTTTCAAGTTCGGTCTAATATTAAATATGAAGATGTTGTAACAACGGAAATACATATTTGAATTAGAATGTTGTGCATAAACAATTACTGATAAAAAATGTAGAGTTTAGTCTTTCTATCTTCGCCTAAAAGTAAGCTTCAATATTCTTTGATATCAAAAAAAATCTATAGTCTAAGAGTAATTTTTGGATTAGCAGTCTGGTTTAAAAGAGGGACGAAAGATACCAGAGAAACAGTCAAACTCATGAATCGAAAATAAACTGACAACGCCTGGCTAAAAATGAAAGAAGACAAACAGACAAACAATAGAACACATGACACAACATAGAAAACTAAAGAATAAGCAACACGAACCCCACCGAAAACATGGGGTGATCTCATGTGCTCCGGAAGGATAAGCAGATCCTGCTCCACATTTGGCACCAGTCGTGTTGCTTATGTTATAACAAATCCGGTAAATAGTCTAATTCGATAGGTCACATTCATGAAAGGGAAGGGGATTGTAGTTACGACGTAAGGAACAATTTAAACTATGTGATAATTAATCTATCATGTATGGTATTGTTTCAAATTTAACAGCAACGCCTGAAAGAAACTCAGGGAAGCTAGGGGAACTATATAGTTAACAATCAATATTCTGATATCAGTGATTACGAACCCCTTGTTTGACAAAATAACAACGGTGAATTCCCTGGACAATAAAAAAGAGGTGAAAGATACAAAATGGACATTCATTTTTCGACAACAAACTGACAACGCCATGTAAAATACGAAAAACAACAAAACGACAAACAACAGTATGCAAAACACAACACAGAACACTGACTGATTAGCACAAATCCCACCAAGGACCGTGGCAACACTCATAAAACAATATTAATGTGTACTTAAAGTCATTCTGCAAAACACATGATAACTTAACGATCGTTATGCTAAAATATTTCAATTTATAAAACATAATGTCAACAAAACAATTAATATCGAATCTATGCAAAGCAATATATATTCAGATGGCATTTCTTTTATAAACAATCTAGATTCAATAATGCGTATTGTTATGCGTTTACTTTTCTGCATTGGCTAGAGGTATAGGGGGAGGGTTGAGATATCATAAACAAGTTTAACCCTGCCGCATTTTTGCGCCTGTCCCAAGTCAGGAGCCTCTTCCTTTGTTAGTCTTGTTTTGTTAGTCTTGTTAATTCTAGTTTCTTGTGTACAATTTGGAGTTTAGTATGGCGTTCATTATCACTGAACTAGTATATATTTTTGTTTAGGGGCCAGCTGAAGGACGCCTCCGGGTGCGGGAATTTTTCGCTGCATTGAAGACCTGTTGGTGACCTTCTGCTGTTGTCTGCTCTATGGTCGGGTTGTTGTCTCTTTGACACATTCCCCATTTCCATTCTCAATTTTAGATAATTTTGACTTGACTTTAAGTTTCTTTCGAAATTTCTTCCTCATCAACATTAAGCATTTTGTTATGTTGTGGGCAGCAAAACTTGTAACAAATTACCCCTCTCGATCCCTTCTTATTTTAATATCTTCATATTGTACAAAAAAAGAAAGACCTCTGTAGTAAAAAATCAATAATAATTGTAACAATTTACCTCCCTCGATCCCTCCCTATTTTAATATCTTCATATTGAACAGAAAATAGAAAGACCTCTGCAGTAAAAATCAATAATAATTTCCATCGAAATTCAATCAAAATAGAATTTGTTTGATAACTTGTCTACCACAGAGATCTTTTGTTCTTTTGTGATGCCATATAACTTTGGCAGTTATAAAAACGGTTTCAGCATTTGCACTTTTAATACCTGTCAAAGTACATTAATCAAGTAATATTAACGCCTTTATCTGTTTTCAAAGTGACATTTCAAAATATTAGTTATTAAAAGTTAAACTGGCGATATCAGTTTTTATAATTGCATTTTGAAATAATAGTTCTACAAATAACCATATTTTCATTTCTTTTAAATGTCATTTAAATGCAATGGTGTCATAGTCAACCAAAAAAAGGCTTTCGACTGCATGAAGCTTATTTCCCTATTAAACTTTTATCATTTGTGTGATTAAGCCATTTACATGTAAATCCGAAAATAGCTTCTGAAGCACAAATATTGATAAAGAGTTATTTTCATCAACAACATTACCAAACTATAGGTGACCAAATATAATCAAATGTTAAAATAGTAAACAAAATCCTGTAAATTCATTTCAAAAACGAACCTTACACAACTCTAAATCATAATACTGATACGTTTCTATATGGAAAATATTTCTTCAAATTTTGTACATTATTTAGAATATGATTGATGCATTAATGTACGAATAACCTGAATATGTTCTTCAAATGGAATCTTGTGTTATATCGCATAAACATAATTGGTAACCAATTAGATTCACGCAAAAAGAAATGGGTTTTTTTTCTGATCAATATGTATTGCTTCAATTGTTCAATTGATATGGGGTTTTTTTCTGATCAATATTTATTGCTTCAATTGTTCAATTGATATGGGGTTTTTTCTGCAAAATTCTGTATCCTTCTAAATGGTACTTTATACATATCTAAAGCGTACTGTTGTAACCTCTTCTGAATGTTTACATACAATTTATTTATTTTACTGTCCTTGTTGCAGTTATTTCAAACTAGGGGCTAAATAAACGATATCGGAAACATGTTTGCTATGCATTTTATCGATTGAAATTGTAGTACTATTTTAAACCATACCAAAGAAAAGAAATTTGCGCCAGAGAAATTAGCTTTGGTTCAATTTAATTTTATAGATTAAGTGTTTAGTACATTATTTTGATTGTTTATGAATTATAAAGATTTTATTCAGCCCAGAATTAAATTACCTTTAGTTAGCTGTATTTTGCAACTAGTTATCAAAGGTACCAGGATTATAATTTAGACGCGCGTTTCGTCTACATAAGACTCATCATTGACGCTCATATCAAAATATTTATAAAGCCAAACAAGTACGAAGTTGAAGAGCATTGCGGCTCCAAAATTCCAAAAAGTTGTGACAAATACGGCTAAGGTAATCTATTCCTGGGATAAGAAAATCCATAGTTTTTCGATAAATTCAAATTTTTGTAAACCGGAAATTTATAAAAATTACCACATAATTGATATTCATGTCAATACCGAAGTGCTGACTACTGGGGTGGTGATACCCTCGGGGACGAAACGTCAGCAGCAACACTTTTCGAAATTTTGTATCCTAAATGCTCTTCATCTTTGTACATTATATTAAGTTTTTACTTTTTTTGTATGAGCTTCACTGATAATCTTTGGATGACAAAATGCGCGTCTAAGGTATACAATTAAAACATGGTATCAATGTATCCCTATTACAAATGATGGCGGATATGTTCATAATGTCATAAACTTTAATCCCGTCCTCTTTACATGACTGGAACCTACAGAATTAGTCTTATTACCGGGTTTGTACTAACATGAGCAATACGACGGGTGTCACATATGGAGCAGGATCTGCTTACCCTTCAGGAGCACCTGAGATCCGAGGTGGGGGGGGGGGGGTCATGTTGCTTAGTCTTTATTTTTCCATGTTGTGTTTGATGTACTATTGTTTGTCTTTTTGTTTTTATCATGGCGTTAGTTAACAACTATATATTCAAGTCTCTGTGTATTCACCCTAGTTGGTCAAATTGAATACATTTCTCAGCTTCTCGTTCATTCAAGTGGAGGGTTGAAGTTAGAACGATCAACATTGCTTTGCTTTAGTAATAAGCTTGTAATGTTCTTGACTCAATTACAACGTGTAGGATAACTGTTGTACTACAGAGATCAGAGAAGTAACGCCAATAAGTGTTAATTGTGTTGCTGTTCTTTTCTTTCCGAATGAATCAATCAAAACAATGGAAAATACATTTTTTGAAATAAACAAAATATTCCAGTGCAATTTTAGATTTTTCTACTCCTGATTGCATTGTCTTAGTTGTATTTGGTCTAAAAAAAAATGCTTGGAATACCAGTATTTAATTTGGTCTTTCAGTAGTTTTGATTGTAGTGTCCCTGGTGAGTCTTTTTGTAGACGAAAAGCGCTAAGACTTGCTGAACCCCAAAACATTTTTTGTTTGTTGATTTTCAGTAAATGGTTTGAATCAACTTTTTGTTGGTGTAATTGATATAATTCATTTGATTTTCTGTTTTTTGTTTATTTCTCTGCCAAGTTAGAGCTAGAAATTCGGAGGCACTACATTAACTCGTAGATTCAACTACATGATACGGAATTTTATGGTTTTATTTTACCTAAAACATCAACGAATGAACAAAACTCATGGATACTACTCAACTGTTATCATGGTTATGTGAAGAATTAATAGTATGATAACATTACTGTCAGTGTGTAGACCTCTTATTGGATATTTTACAATATTGTGCTCCTCTTGGCATAAAATGAGAAGATAAAGATACCAAAGAGATTTCAAACTGATAAGTCGATCGAAAAAAAAAACTGATAACCATTATAACGTCATGGCAAAACAAAGAAAAACAACGACAAGACAAACAACAATATTATATACACAACATAGAAATCCTTAACTGATTAAAAGAGGGGCGAAAGATACCAGAGGGACAGTCAAACTCATAGATCGAAAATAAACTAACAACGCCTGAAAATGAAAGAGACAAACAGACAAATAATAGTGCAAAAGACACAACATAGAAAACTAAATACTAAGTAACACAGACCCCACCAAAAACTGGAGGTGATCTCATGTGCTCCGGAAGGGTGAGCAGATCCTGTTCCACATGTGGCACCCGTCGTGTTGCTCATGCTATTACAAACCCGGTTAATAGTCTTATTCGGTATGTTGCATTCATGAAAAGGGAAGGGGATTGTAGTTACGACGTAAGGAACAATGTCCGATATCATCTGTGAAACTGGTGATGGCGTCCGTAAAATTTATAAAGGGATGATTTCAACTTTACCTTTTGGAACTTTTGGTTTAATAGCTTCCTTATGAGCAGCAATCCTCTATCAAGGAAATCATGATAGGAAAAACAAGCCCTGTAATATCGTATCAATTGGGATATATATACCCTGTATAACCTGAACCCCGAGAAAAACCGGGATCACAATCATAAATCAGTTTAAATTTGTGTTGATAATCTTTCTGAAAACAAACAAATGAAAGTCTAAGATCCCTACTTTCAAATGTTTCAATCAAAATAACACAAAATTAACAAAGAGCCAACAACCAAGTAGATATAATCTGCATTAAGCAACATATCTTCAGATGCCATGGGTTTTTAATCAACACTCTATGACCATTGGTCGATCTCAATAGGATTAGTACCACAGGTGAAATATTTTTGACTTGTCTTACTGTATTCATTCGAAATGTCTTCCTCATTTAATACTGAACTTGTTGTTATGTTGTGGTCAGCAAAACCTTGTACAATTCTTTCCCTCATCGACACCTCCCAATTTTATTATCTTCAAATTAAACAGGAAATAGAAAGCCCTCTGCAGTAAAAAAAAATTAATTTACACCTAAATAGAAGCAATATTACGGAAGCCCTGGAGTGCCATGCAAAAATAAAATTACAACTTGTGCGCACAGGTTACTAACTTGCGCGCACAAGTTACTATCTTGCGCGCGCAAGTTACTATCTTGTGCGCACGAGTTATACAACTTGAAGTTGTGCGCACGAGTTACTAACTTGTGCGCACAAGTTACACGTGATCTTATAGACATGCGCTGTTTTGCTAAAGAGATTACTTTATGGAACGCCGTAGCTGCCGAATACGAACATATGTTTATATACATGAATGCACATACTTTTCAATATGTGCACTTTTTATATATATATATGCACATACCTTTCCTATGTATATGCACATCGTTTATTACATATGTACATACTTTTCTATATATGCACATATATGCGGGTTTTTTTTTTTTTTTTTATATATTTGCACATAGTTATATAACTTCATATGCATATACATTTTTCTATATATGCACATACTTATTCTACATATGAATGTACAAGTGAAGTATTCACATGCAGAACTACATTTGTACATTCATATGTAGAATAAGTATGTGCATATATAGAAAAAAAAATAGTAATTTTATTTTTGCATGGCACTCCAAGGCTTCCGTACAATATAATTTTGGCATTCAAATTTGTTAACAATTTTAATTTTAATACCTGTCAACGTATAGGCATGTACTAAAAGGTGGAGTAGAGTGGTGGAGTGTTGGAGTGGAGTCATGGAGTGAAATATACTTTACATATCCAAAAATCAATATTAATTTAAAATCATTTATAATTGGGTTTTTTTTAATTGCAGCGCACAATGATTTTATATCATTTCGTTTGACATACTTAATTATTCATCAAAGTTGGACAATGGTTTGGGTAGCATTTTATGAAAGCTTAGATGGAGGGGGGATAATGTTTTTATCGTGTAATTTATTTTACTGTCCTGAATTGTAGTATAGTTCTAATAAGAAGGGGGAGGCAAAGGCCCAGCAAAAGAGGAACGAAAGATACCAAAAATACAGTCAAACTCATAAATCGAAAATAAACTGACATCGCCATGGCTAAAAATGAAAAGTCAAACAGACAAAAAATAGTACACATGACACAACATAGAAAACTAAAGAATAAGCAACACGAATCCCACCAAAAACTAGGGGTGATCTCAGGTGCTCCAGAAGGGTAAGTAGATCCTGCTCCACATGTGGCACCCGTCGTGTTGATTATGCAATTATAATATTTCAATTGGATTACAAAGGTATGTTTTTGCTAAGACAAACAATATTTGTCTGGCGTAGCCGTGCGTAAAATGATTTTTTCGGCATATCTCCTCGAAATATGACTTGTTAAATGGAATAAAACATCTTTTTAGTACACTGTTCCTTCTCAATATGCTATTACTAAAATATAAACCTATGGTGTCCAGTTTGAAGGTTATTTAAGTAAATGTATACATTCATGCACGTGCAGATTTAATTACAAGTAATCCCATACTTAATATTTGGTAATCAAAGTCAGCAACAAAAATATGTACATGTATGGTCGATCTATTTCACGAAATCTAAAGTCAAAACGATAGTTTTAATGTCAATTCCGTCTTTAAGGCTACCTCACACTGATTAATGGATGTGAAGTTAGCAGCCGGCTCGTTATTCGATATTTGATATTCAATATCCAACCAGCAGAAAAAAAATAATTAACATCAAAAGCAGGATTTTCGTTGCTGGAAGGAGTAAAAAGATACGTAGGAAATCGTTTGAAATTTGTGAGTGTAACCTTAATCTTTAAAAAGTTATCTCTTTCTGTTTATAGCCAATCTAGTTCATGTGTTGATCTGTTTATTCAGTTTGTTCCCTTGTTTGTGTGTAAGGTTTTTCATTTGCTTTGAATTTTGAACTGTCTGTCTTACATCTCCATATTGTTTTGGATTAATTCTTATCTTTAGCCAACCCCTTTTATAAATCGTAAACCAATCTGATATCTTAAGTCATTTGTAATGCCGTATATATAAACTTAAGTGCAAATACAATTTTATTGAGTACAAGTGCAATATATATGCTGTCCTGACTAAACCTCGAGATAACCCTGGGTTATCTTGGCTAAATACTTATAAACACCTACGTATACTGAAATAAGATTAACAGAACTAACTGTCATCATGAAGTTTGGTTTATTTGGATTTCTTATCAGTGTACTGGCAGTCTCTGTGAAAAGTGAAACTCAAAATATAAAGATTCATGACCTAATGCTTGACGAAATACAGAACAAACACTATGCAAAGATTTTAAAATTGGAAACGATGGTCATGGCAATGAATGAGCAGCTAAATAGACAGGATGAGAAAATCAGAAGTCAGAATGAACGAATTCATGAGCAACAGCGGCGCTTAAATGATCAGGACATTCAAATTCGTAAGCATGATCGCCAGATAAACGACGTTGTACAACATGTCTCTGAACTGCAAGATAGTACAATCAATGACGAGAGCCAGAACCAATCAATGAGAGGCTCTAAAATCAGTCCTTTGAAACAGTCAGAACCACGTGACTTTGTAAAAAACAGTAGCCATTCGTTTATAGACCATGCACTGCGTCAGTTGATTAAGTCCACACCAAAAGAGAAAACCGGGAAAAGAAATGGAAGGCCATCTTTTATAAAACGTTCAGGTATATTATAGCAAACATGTAGGGTGGTTAATTTAAGTATGATTGAACCTAATCTAATTTTGAAGATAATAAGTAGTTTAATGAATATATACTTCTAATTACCTGGAGTTGACTCTTACTGTTTGGTTGTTGTCTCAATTATGTTATCTAATAGAACAATGTACTGTTTAACATACATATTGGCGACATTGTGTTCTTAATTTTACATTGTTCAAATGATGATTATAGATCAAAATGATCGAATACACCCATTCTGCGGACACATATTTTGACGCTCTGTGCTGATTTGTAGAATATTGTTTTTACAACAATAATTTTTGGTCCTCAATGCTCTTCAACTTCGTACTTTATTTGGAATTTTTAACTTTTTGGGATTCGAGCGTCACTGATGAGTCTTTTGTAGACGAAACGCGCGTCTGGCGTATATACTTAATTTAGTCCTGGTATCTATGATGAGTTTATTTTACCAAGTTGTCATTACAAGCGTAAGAAGAAAAACACGCAACAGTTTGTACTTTTAATCAACATTATCAAAAGCACAGAACCTTTGGATAAATAACGAGTTTTAAGTGAAAATAAGCCTATTTCAAGCAGACTCTGTTTCTTAAAGGGTAAAGTTTGAGGCAATATTGGACGTGTTATCGCATCTTCCATTAACTAATGTGTACGTATGGTAAACTTGAACAGTTCCCCCTTCGGCGCAACTGAGCTCACCCCGTTTTTTTAAGGGGTTTTGTTCCTCAGACTTTAGTTTTCCATGTTAGGTTTTTCTTTTGTTCTGAAGAATATTTATTTTAACTTTTGATTATACATTTATGGACAAATCCATATGGATTACTAAAAATACCAAGATAATCTCAAAAATGAGCGACCATTCCAACACAATTAAAGTTATTTTGAACGCCATTTTAATCCCAACTAAAAATGGAAACTCTGTAAGGTTTATTCAATTATTAAAAAAAAATGATCTCGATCACAAACATTATCTACATATAATCAAAGAGCTGAATAGATCTGAGGGGAAAGACGGCCCTTGTTTCTATTTCCTTTTTTTGGGGGGGTGGGGGGTATCTTTTGATAGTCTTCATATAAAGAATGAAAAAAAGAACAGCTAGAACATGTGGAAGGTTGACACTATTGGAATCAATTGTTGTTTAATGTAATTTCGTTTCTTTAGTTTAGGATTCAATTTAGACCAATGGAAGAGATCTGCATCTTCTAAATCTAAACATTCAATTAAAGTTGATAGTTAATTATCTAAAATTCAACTAGTAGAATTCTGTCATTTAACAACAACAACAATTATTTTTGAAATCTTAATAGTGTACGACTGAACTGCAGGCTAGGGCCATTTTCCATTTTTTGTGACAGTACTCTTAAGATTTTTAATTTTTTTCTTAAGAAAGTTAGGACTGAAAAATCTATTCAGTTTTAAATTTCCATTGAGTAAAGTTCCCAGTTACATCTATCACCACAGGGATACAGGTACTAATGAAAATAACAATATGATTGATGTAAACTGTGAAGCTTGTTTTCAAATCCTACATTTTGAAATATTTGTAAAATTTCATGAATAAAGAGGTTTAAACTACAAAATGCAACATTTGTAATTTTTTTGTAACTATTACAATGATTATGTTGGTACACAAAATTTAGTTTTAATGGAAGACTACTTATCATATACTAAATGTCACATTGTAAGTGTTTATTTTAGTGGATAATTAGCTCATAAATTGAGGTGCTCCTGAATTGGAGGAAGATTCTCAAAACAGAGTTTTACAGAAAAAAAATGGAAAAGATCGTTTCTCTCCCCGATCTCATGTAGCCCCTCGGACTTCCTGTTTACTTTGAAAGTTGTTGACCTACAAATTAAAATATTGCATGTTGATGTTTGAATCATCTACAGCAAACATCATTATGTTTAAATTTAACAAATGCTATTTTTTAATAAGTGCACAATCTTTGAGAATGATTTAAATAACCAGTGAAGGATATCCCTGCTTATCATATGCGTAGTGTGGCATTCCAACAATGACGTCACTATAAAATATAATGTAGGTTGGATATATTTAGAATATCTCGTCATACTGATTTTTCCGGATTGTAAACTGAGAAACGTAAATAGTGTAAAGGAGAGCTCAATATACGATAATTTCGAGAGAAACAGAAGGGAAATGTGTAAAAAAGTGTTTAAAGTCAATTTATTCATTTGTGTCTCCCCATCTCATCATTCTCAGTAAGATTTGTTGGGTGGTTTTCCACACTATAAAAACAAAATGAATGATGTGAGGGAATGTCACTCTGGTCAACCCCATTTACGGCTTGAAGCCGTCTTCCCAAAAAGTACGAGTTGACACTGTATAGACTCAAATTTTGTAAAAATAAAACAAAATATCAATTATAATATCTTTTCTGTTGATATTTACAGGTTTGAATGGTAACATTGTAGCATTTTATGGCTATATGAGTCACGGAGAATCCCAACCAGGAAAACATCAAATACTCGATTTCGATGTCGTAAAGACAAACGTTGGACTTGCCTACAACAAGTACAGTGGAATGTTTACTGCTCCAGTGAATGGTGTATACGTATTTACCTGGACAGTCTCCACTGGTATGCATAGTTACGTTTATTCTCAGCTTGTAATCAATTCAGATCCATTTGGAGCAATTCAAACAGATAGCGACGAGGTAAGCGATTACCATACATCAACGGGGAGTGTAGTAGCAGAATTAAACTATGGAGATGTAGTCTACATACGTACCCACCCCACTGAACTCATAAAAGGAGTAATCAGGAGCGAAGATGAAATGCGTACAAGTTTTAGCGGATGGAAATTATAATCCAGATTTTAAATCGCGTTAGTTATAAAATATTTTGAACTGTTATCTAGTTTTTTAGTTTCATAGCAGTGTTGACTATTACGTACATGGGGGAACACATACTTGCCTCCCCATGCCGCTAAAGTTATATTTGCTTAAGAGCAACAAAAACACGTCTATTTCCATAGCACGTTTATTTCAAAGAGACAGATAACATCACATGACAAATATACATCATCATCATACAAAGGGACACAACTCTCACGACTTAACTACAAAACACATACGACCATACAATACATATACATAACATCCCGCCCCCAAAAAGAAAATTTCCCAAATTTGATCAAAATGGTGTATGTGTTTTATCCATATACTATTTCAAGAAGAAGAAAAAAATGCACTATAATAAATTCAAACTATATAATCACTTCCGTATATTAAGACTCAAATCAGTAACAATTTTCCAAATAATCTTTGTAAATACATTTATATTTACTGAAATATTCGTGGCTGACCAGTTCTGAATCTAGCATCCATACACACCAGTATCAACAATGCAGAAAAATCCGAACGTCTGGCATCTCGATCTCCCCCTTAGGACCTTATGCACGCATTACGTTCATTCAACATAAAAAAAAATATGCATTTGATACATTTACTCAGTCTACTAAATGGAAAATACAAGAATATTGTCATAAATGTAGCTGTATACAAAACATTGATAGATAATCATCAGAGACCTTTAACTCTTAAAAATAGTAAATATTACATCAATGAAACACTTCATAAGTTACATATGGAGTCAAAAGAAAATACGACTAATTCTCCCTCCCTAACGTGTTCAATCTCTCATACATCACACTCACAAAATAAAATAAAGATGAAACAAATGAAAAGCTCCAGAAATGTCAATATCAACCTAGGTTTTATTTATGACTATTATCTCACCGCTACTGACAATCCGCTATCAAATCAGTCCAACTGTTAACAGAAATATAGGTATTTTAAAATAATAAAAAAAAATCCTTCAGACAAAATTGAATTCATAATTAAAGTCGGTGTTTTCCTTGTAACTGGGTAGCGTACGACGAGATAAATCTCACACGTACCGTCCGTAGTATAATTCAAATAGTTCAAAACTGCAACACATTTTCCCTGCTAAATCCTAAATACACATATAGGTCAAGCTGATTAGTTAGTAATGATAACGCCAATTACTTTAGCAATTATTTTCGAAGTACTGTAAGATGATAGGACGGGACGTCACATGACACGTCATGCTACAGTTTTCTGCACACATAAACATACACAGCTGTATTTCCTGATGTCAGACTGACCAACGCCAAATTGCGGTTAAAATTTAATTGTTTGTGTAGAAATTTCAATCGCGTCCAACAGTCCAAATGAAAATCAAAGTTCAAATGATAATAAACAATTGCGAAATACTTTCGATATTAATATGCATGTATACCATGTTGTTTAAAAACAGTTCCTTGAATTTCACCGTTTTCTTTTGTTGACGAAAACTCCCATAAATTTGTGACTTCTGAATATTGGCTAAATCCAAATAAAAAACATCCAAATTTCACACAAAATCCAAAAATTGTTTCTAGTGTCAACCGCATGATACTGATATACTCCACTAAACGAAAATTCCAAGGTTTCAACGTGGTCAAAATTTAATAATGGCACCGCCAACCTCGTGGTCTAGACTTTAAAAAGTTTGTTCTTCATCTTGGGGAGACAGCTCACATAAAATACATTTAAAGGGACCCGTTTTAAGTCCTCCACCATATTACGTACATGGGGGAACACATACTTGCCTCCCCATGCCGCTAAAGTTATATTTGCTTAAGAGCAACAAAAACACGTCTATTTCCATAGCACGTTTATTTCAAAGAGACAGATAACATCACATGACAAATATACATCATCATCATACAAAGGGACACAACTCTCACGACTTAACTACAAAACACATACGACCATACAATACATATACATAACATGACCAATGATACTCTCTACCGAGAAGCAAGCCGATTTTCAGTGGTTATGCATGGTGGGAAAATACAATTATTCTCGAATACCAATATTCTCGACGCCACTCTCCCATGTGTTCGATAATCCCTTGTAACTATGGAAGAATTTGATACTGTAAGGATTATCAAATACACTTTAATTTTCAAGTTGATCCACTTCCACAAAGATGGCAAGATCTGTTAGCACATGTTTATTCATTTTGTGTGCTGATAAAGTTTATGACCCTGGTATCTTTGATAACTATTTTTAACTCGTCCAATCATCATCTGAGATCATCGTAACCAACCTTTTATTTTTTTATATACAATTGGTATATACAATGGGTATACTATATAATAGTTGAAAATGTGTTTGAAGCCATTACACCGTAACCTTTAAAAAGGCGAGTTTTGTGTCATTAATTTTTCTATTCAATAAGTGACTTAAACATGTTAACGATGTAAGCGTTACAATTTGGTACGATTGACGCGCGTTTCATCTATATAGGACTTATCAGTCGCGCTAGCTAAAACTAACATATGCCGGCGGACCAATTCAATCAGATGTCAAATAAGCTTGACAAGATTTTGTAATGTTGGACTAAATACAACAAGTGAAAATGGCGCGTACAAGATTTAAGGCTTTAATTTTTAAATAGCCACTTTTGATGGAATTAATATTTTTGATAGATTAATAGAGGCTTTGCATTTCAGACATTATTCCGTAATTTTTTGTTTACGTAGTATTTTATATTTCAATCATGTAACAACGCATAGTATGTGAATCTCTTCAACATTATTTTTTTCGAGTTGCAGTCAATAGCCTTAAATCTCAGTTTTATCCACTTTTCCGAACCTATAATTCTTTTAATTATTGTCAAATTGATTTTGCATTCTTTTCAATAACTGTATATATTGCTTCAATTGCTAAGAAACTTAATTTATGTATACCATAACTTTATTTCACTATTAGAGTATTTATTAATAACTAACAAAAGATGCATTTGGCCATTGGTTTATTCCCATTTATCACATATTCATACAACAATGGCTTTCAAATATATGGTTCCTATGGTGTTCATTTCAATTTATTAGGTAATGCGCATTATGGAAATATCAATATATAATGACAGTAAATGCTATAATGACAGTATTTAACTTCCCTTTTCCATTCAGCAGTTTCAGGTGTATTACGTCGATTGATTACATCACCTTTAATTGTATTTAGTAGATATAAGAAGATGTGGTATGATTGCAATGAAACAGCTATCCATCCAAGTCACAATTTGTAAAAAATAAACAATTATAAGTCAAAAAAGAGGGGCAAACAATACAAAAAGGACATTCAAACTCATAGATCGAAAATAAACTGACAACGCCATGGTTAAAAAGGAAGAAAACAAACGAAAATGATAGTTTACAAGAAACAACACAGAAAACTAAGACTAAGCAACACGAACGATTCTCATTGCGTAGCCTTGACTCACACAAAACAGCAAGCTACAAAGGGGCCCATTTAAAACGAAAACTACTGAATATCAGATTCCTGTTTACATTCTTAGTACTTCCATTATGTTTACGTTAAAAGAACGTTGGAGATAGTATAAGGAGTTATGTATACACTGTTTAAGGATTATGTTGCAAGTCAGGACTTTTCTATGTGTATGTAGTAAGGTTTTAACGGAAAGAGGGTATTTGTACACTTCATTGGTGATTTTGCAGTTGTTTTGTACTTTAATAATAATGCTGGTGTACTACTTTTTTTCCACGACCCTTTGAATGTACCCAATTTAGTTGATTGTCTCAATTTTCATAATGTTTACCCATTTGTGGGCTATTATCGACCAGGCAGAAGCTAGCGAACAATAGCTAGCGAACAATAAGGCGATATATCGAGAAACCAAAAAACAGAATAACACAACAACGGCCGTTAAATAAAAAAATATTTAAAAAGGCAGAAAATCAGTTAAAATATAACAATTTAAAGTCAATTTTGAAATGGTTTTTATCCAATCTATTGATTTAACAAGTCGCATAACTTTTTAGGCTAATATTCAGTACCACAATAACTATGCATCTATCAACGGATTATTTGTAGGTGTAGGGCCACCTATGCACCCTCTTCAATTTAGAACGTATGTAAAAGTAGTCCTACCCTGTAAAATATATCACCTTTTATGTCATTGTTTAATCTAGAGCTCAAAATTTGAAAAAAATGTCAAAAAATTAGGAGGGTCGGCCTATTCCAGTGCTTCTAGAGAAAAATAATGATGGGTTTCACGGGGAATGACTATATAGTCTTGTAGAGGAGAAACAGGCGCTTCTTTTGCGCTAGGTATCGAAGGGCGCTGTGTTCAAAAATCTGAAACTAGAGCTCAAAGTTTGAAAAAAATGTCAAAAAATTAGGGGGGTCGGCCTATTCTAGGACTTCTAGAGAAAAATAATGAGGGGTGTCACGGGGTATGACTATATAGGTCTTGTAGAGGAGAAACAGGCGCTTCTTTTGCACTAGGTATCGAAGGGCGCTATGTTCAAAAATCTGAAACTAGAGCTCAAAATTCGAAAAAAATGTCCATAAATTTTGGGGGTAGGGTCGGCCTATTCCAGGAGTTCTAGAGAAAAATAATGAGGGGTGTCACGGGGTATGACTATATAGGTCTTGTAGAAGAGAAACAGGCGCTTCTTTTGCACTAGGTATCGAAGGGCGCTATGTTCAAAAATCTGAAACTAGAGCTCAAAATTTGAAAAAATATGTCAAAAAATTAGGGGGGTCGGCCTATTCCAGGGCTTCTAGAGAAAAATAATGATGGGTGTCACGGGGAATGACTATATAGGTCTTGTAGAGGAGAAACATGCGCTTCTTTTGCGCTAGGTATCGAAGGGCGCTATGTTCAAAAATCTGAAACTAGAGCTCAAAATTTGAAAAAAATGTCAAAAAATTAGGGGGGTCGGCCTATTCTAGGACTTCTAGAGAAAAATAATGAGGGGTGTCACGGGAAATGACTATATAGGTCTTGTAGAGGAGAAACAGGCGCTTCTTTTGCGCTAGGTATCGAAGGGCGCTATGTTCAAAAATCTGAAACTAGAGCTCAAAATTTGAAAAAAATGTCAAAAAATTAGGGGGGTCGGCCTATTCCAGGGCTTCTAGAGAAAAATAATGAGGAGTGTCACGGGGAATGACTATATAGGTCTTGTAGAGGAGAAACAGGCGCTTCTTTTGCGCTAGGTATCGAAGGGCGCTATGTTCAAAAATCGAAACTAGAGCTCAAAATTTGAAAAAAATGTCAAAAAAATAGGGGGGGTTGGCCTATTCTAGGACTTCTAGAGAAAAATAATGAGGGGTGTCACGGAGTATGACTATATAGGTCTTGTAGAGGAGAAACAGGCGCTTCTTTTGCGCTAGGTATCGAAGGGCGCTATGTTCAAAAATCTGAAACTAGAGCTCAAAATTTAAAAAAAATGTCAAAAAATTAGGGGGGTCGGCCTATTCTAGGACTTCTAGAGAAAAATAATGAGGGGTGTCACGGGGAATGACTATATAGGTCTTGTAGAGGAGAAACATGCGCTTCTTTTGCGCTAGGTATCGAAGGGCGCTATGTTCAAAAATCTGAAACTAGAGCTCAAATATTGAAAAAAATGTCAAAAAATTAGGGGGGTCGGCCTATTCTAGGAGTTCTAGAGAAAAATAATGAGGGGTGTCACGGGGTATGACTATATAGGTCTTGTAGAGGAGAAACAGGCGCTTCTTTTGCGCTAGGTATCGAAGGGCGCTGTGTTCAAAAATCTGAAACTAGAGCTCAAAGTTTGAAAAAAATGTCAAAAAATTAGGGGGGTCGGCCTATTCTAGGACTTCTAGAGAAAAATAATGAGGGGTGTCACGGGGTATGACTATATAGGTCTTGTAGAGGAGAAACAGGCGCTTCTTTTGCACTAGGTATCGAAGGGCGCTATGTTCAAAAATCTGAAACTAGAGCTCAAAATTCGAAAAAAATGTCCAAAAAATGGGGGTAGGGTCGGCCTATTCCAGGAGTTCTAGAGAAAAATAATGAGGGGTGTCACGGGGTATGACTATATAGGTCTTGTAGAAGAGAAACAGGCGCTTCTTTTGCACTAGGTATCGAAGGGCGCTATGTTCAAAATCTGAAACTAGAGCTCAAAATTTGAAAAAATATGTCAAAAAATTAGGGGGGTCGGCCTATTCCAGGGCTTCTAGAGAAAAATAATGAGGGGTGTCACGGGGAATGACTATATAGGTCTTGTAGAGGAGAAACATGCGCTTCTTTTGCGCTAGGTATCGAAGGGCGCTATGTTCAAAAATCTGAAACTAGAGCTCAAAATTTGAAAAAATGTCAAAAAATTAGGGGGGTCGGCCTATTCTAGGACTTCTAGAGAAAAATAATGAGGGGTGTCACGGGAAATGACTATATAGGTCTTGTAGAGGAGAAACAGGCGCTTCTTTTGCGCTAGGTATCGAAGGGCGCTATGTTCAAAAATCTGAAACTAGAGCTCAAAATTTGAAAAAAATGTCAAAAAATTAGGGGGGTCGGCCTATTCCAGGGCTTCTAGAGAAAAATAATGAGGAGTGTCACGGGAATGACTATATAGGTCTTGTAGAGGAGAAACAGGCGCTTCTTTTGCGCTAGGTATCGAAGGGCGCTATGTTCAAAAATCGAAACTAGAGCTCAAAATTTGAAAAAAATGTCAAAAAATTAGGGGGGGTTGGCCTATTCTAGGACTTCTAGAGAAAAATAATGAGGGGTGTCACGGGGTATGACTATATAGGTCTTGTAGAGGAGAAACAGGCGCTTCTTGTGCGCTAGGTATCGAAGGGCGCTATGTTCAAAAATCTGAAACTAGAGCTCAAAATTTAAAAAAAATGTCAAAAAATTAGGGGGGTCGGCCTATTCTAGGACTTCTAGAGAAAAATAATGAGGGGTGTCACGGGGAATGACTATATAGGTCTTGTAGAGGAGAAACATGCGCTTCTTTTGCGCTAGGTATTGAAGGGCGCTATGTTCAAAAATCTGAAACTAGAGCTCAAATATTGAAAAAAATGTCAAAAAATTAGGGGGGTCGGCCTATTCTAGGACTTCTAGAGAAAAATAATGAGGGGTGTCACGGGGAATGACTATATAGGTCTTGTAGAAGAGAAACATGTGCTTCTTTTGCGCTAGGTATCGAAGGGCGCTATGTTCAAAAATCTGAAACTAGAGCTCAAAATTTGAAAAAAATGTCAAAAAATTAGGGGGGTCGGCCTATTCTAGGACTTCTAGAGAAAAATAATGAGGAGTTTCACGGGGAATGACTATATAGGTCTTGTAGAGGAGAAACAGGCGCTTCTTTTGCGCTAGGTATCGAAGGGCGCTATGTTCAAAAATCTGAAACTAGAGCTCAAAATTTGAAAAAAATGTCAAAAAATTAGGGGGGTTGGCCTATTCCAGGGCTTCTAGAGAAAAATAATGAGGGGTGTCACGGGGTATGACTATATAGGTCTTGTAGAAGAGAAACAGGCGCTTCTTCTGCGCTAGGTATCGAAGGGCGCTATGTTCAAAAATCTGAAACTAGAGCTCAAAATTTGAAAAAAATGTCAAAAAATTAGGGGGGTCGGCCTATTCCAGGGCTTCTAGAGAAAAATAATGAGGGGTGTCACGGAGAACGACTATATAGGTCTTGTAGAAGAGAAACAGGCGCTTCTTTTGCGCTAGGTATCGAAGGGCGCTGTGTTCAAAAATCTGAAACTAGAGCTCAAAATTCGAAAAAAATGTCAAAAAAATGGGGGTAGTGTCGGCCTATTCCAGGAGTTCTAGAGAAAAATAATGAGGGGTGTCACGGGGTATGACTATATAGGTCTTGTAGAGCAGAAACAGGCGCTTCTTTTGCACTAGGTATCGAAGGGCGCTTTGTTGAAAAATCTGAAACTAGAGCTCAAAATTTAAAAAAAAGGCAAATAATTAGAGGGGTCATCCAGTAGCGGCATAACACAAAAAAACTCATCATAAATACTAGACGCGCGTTTCATCTACAAAGACTCATTAGTGACGCTCGAATCAAAATAATGATTGAAAGGCCAAAATAAAGGACGAAGTTGAAGAACATTGAGAACATAACATTCCTTGGCTAGTAGTTTTGCAAAATACAGGTAAGGCAGTCTATTCCTGGTGTAGAAAAACCTTAGTTTTTTCAAAAATTCAAAACGGTGTTAATTTATAAGATTATATCAATGATAAGCCAAGTCAACACAAGTGCTGACTACTGGGCTGGTGATACCCTCGGGGAAATAAATCTCTACCAGCAATGGCGTCGACTCAGTGGTTGCATTTTAAGTTTTAACTCATCATAGATACCAGTATTTAAATTTTATATTTACGCCAGACGCGCATTTCGTCTACAATATATCAGTGAATGTCCTGTGAAGGGAAAACAGGCGCATCGTTTGCGTAAGACTTTAAAGGGTGCTATAGAAAAAGGAAGATGTGGTGTGAGTGCCAATGAGACAACTCTCCATCCAAATAACAATTTAAAAAGTAAACCATTATAGGTTAAAGTAAGGCCTTCAACACGGAGCCTTGGCTCACACCGAACAACAAACAATAAAGAGCCCCAACATTACTAGTGTAAAACCATTCAAACGGGAATACCAACGGTCTAATCTATATAAGCAAAACGAGAAACGAGAAACACGTATATATTACATAAACAAACGACAACTACTGTACATCAGATTCCTGACTTAATAGGACAGGTGCAAACATTTGCAGCGGGATTAAACGTTTTAATGGATCCAAACCTTCTCCCTTTTTCTGAAACAATAGCATAACATCACAACATAGAAAAACACACGATAAAATATCAATTGGTAGACTTAACTCAATCAAAAAACGTATGATTACACAATGAACGAATATATTTGATCTGCAATATCTGAATACAAATGCATAGTTAATTAAATATTAGAGACAAAAATTCATGAACAAAAAGCTAACAAACAAATTTAAACAAAGCCATGGCAGGACATCACTGAGAAATATTTAACCCTTCGAAAATATTGATCAATATTCACTTTAGAAAAAAACCGGTTTTAAAAAAAATAATTATAATCTTGAAGTTTATACAAATGTAGTAAGAATAATGCTATGTTCAATTTTGTCGAAAGGAACTAAAAACTTTGAATGAAAAACTCAACTGTCAGACAAGAACGCGAAAACCAAAAAAAACATATCATAGTCAGCAAAGACTAATTTGCAATTTCTTGTCATATAAAGTCATAATTTCCCCATCCGAATAACATGATAAAAGAGTTTGTAAAATGTGTTATGTAAATACTGATAAAAAAAATGCTGATTACTGGGCTGATTTTCTTTTTCAAGGGTATGTCGAAAAGAAAACGACGAAGATAAAAAGAACTTTAGTGCGAATGGCAGCTGGTATATAACCAAATTGGAATTGAAATTAAAAAACACTCTTTATTTTTTTATGATATAATTTGTTAAAATAGAACTAGTTAAACACTATTTAAATATCACCTGAGTTTGATCAATAATTATCGACTCGATAAGTTCTTATCTGCACATGCAGCTCCTGTACCCGTACACAGCAAAACATGTGTTTCATCCTCATTGTTTTCAACACTTTAAACAACCAAGTTTATAAAGTTATGTGATTGACACCTTGAAATAGGTCCTCCACAACTCATAACAGCAGCAAGATGGCAGATTATCAGCATGAGAGAGGCAGGAATGTCGCTGTGACAATTGCACGTATTGTCGTTCATCACTTTTCCACTATAAGTCGTTTAGAGAATAAAAATTAGGCAATACACGATATAAAAGACTATCCGAGATCAAAAAGACCCCCTATGCCACCTGCTAGGGAAAATCAAGCATGATGAAGCTTAGTCAGAAAGAAACCCATTGCATACAATACAATCCTGAAAAGAGAGAGGTGGGCATACAGGAGCCTTTTAACAATAATTGTTCGAGATACTGGTTATTGTGCGATAAGACCATTTCAGGGACGTTTGCTTACGAACAGACACACAGTTATCCGTATCAAATGTAGTTCAGAGCTCGCCAAAATTGGAAATTAGCATCGTGGAGGAAGATCCAATGTTAAAATGGAATTCGGTTCATCTTCCTTGGCCAGATCGTAGCCCGGATTTGAACCATATCGAGCATATTTGGGACACTATTGGGCGGAAAGTGCACAAAAGGACACACCAATTCAAACACATCATGAAATAAACAATGCCCTTCATCAGAAATGGTTGCTGCTACCTTAACAACATATTAGCCGATTCATGGCAGGAATCAAAAGACGTTGAGATGCGGTAATTCGTTTGATTGGAGGCTGCGCACAAACTTTAAGTACTAATTCTTTGGCGTATAACGACCAACCATGATGCGAACAGTCATCTGAAGATTAATTTTGAAATACCTGACATTGTAAAGTTCGACTACAGTAAAAGTTGAAAAATGCATTTTTTGTACAAAAAACACTACATTTTGTTATTAAAATTGTGGTTGCCAATGTTATCATAAACTATGTTTCAATAATATCCTACACATATTTTATTATATTTCATCCAAAAAAAGAGGCTGATTTTTCAAGTTTTAAAAAATCAAGGTGCTGCAATACTTTTTTCCATGTGTATATATAATACAGCCGTGCGTAAGATGGGTCCATTAGTGTTGTTAACTAACCGGCTTTTTGAAATAAGTCACTCGCCTATTGCAAATAAGCAGTCGATGCTCAACATAAGAATACAACGACTCGCAACTATGTGAGTTAAAGAACATAGGTTGTTAACTATGCACTTTATAACCGACTTCATCTAGTCAGCCGTTTAACAAACCTCATCTTCACAAAAGTACAAATCGGTCTAGGTGTCTCTATAGAAAAGTTTGTTAAACGGATAAAATATTTCGACGTAAATTCGAGAAACGATGCTTGATCGTTGTTCGTTTGAGTGAAACTTGGATTACAGTTCTGTTTCAACAGAATAAAGAATTCACGTTTATTCTTCGCATCATTTATGTTTTACTTGCCAATATGACTAAGTGCCGCCCAAGACCAAGAAGTTGTGATGATCCAGGTTGCTTTTCATTCCATATTCAAGTCAAGCATTTTCATAAAACTATGGACGGAAAAGATTACCGAATTCAACAACAAAGAAATCAAAGTACTATGTATAATACACTGCGTTGATGTCTACTCTATCGATCCCGTAAGATTTGAGGAAACTCGAGTTTTTCTCGATCACTGAGATCATACCATGATGGGGAAGATGAACTAATACTTTAAAGCCAAATATATTCGCACTTGCGTGATTGGTACTTTAGATGATCTCTTAACCAACAAAAACACCACCAAACAGAGACCGACTTAGGACATGTGGCCGCAACTTATAAGAAATATGAAAGATAATAAGGTGAAGTGTAACTTGTATGCAGACATACTAATTATACAGCAGGGTCAGTTCCGCGTGATTACCAATTCCTGAATTTTAACAATGAGGAAAAACAGGGTTCCCGAACTTCTGAATACCGCGTATCGCATCTATAATCGTATAATTGGGGTGATGTAAATGATCTCTTGGAGGAATGGAAAGGTATTCTCGGTCATTTATTTCTTGGATCAAACAATAAGACATGGAGTCACAACCTCTATTTTCAAACACAAAGGTTCGTGGTTCCATCTCCGTTTCTGGGAGACAATTTCAGGGACCAAATTTTCGGCTCTTCATTCACACCATTTGCGAGTATTATCTTCTGGAACAACGATAGTCTGTCGGAAGGATACGTGACTGATCACGTGTTAAAAGAGAGCCATACCACTTGCACATAAAAGACAACTTGTTAGCTTCAAAAAAAGAGCAGCACTCGCACAATAAAAGTAGAAAGGGGTATGATTACTAGTAATTTAACTCATAATAACTTGTTTCCGAAATAACTATGATTAAACTAACATCTCTAGAAGGTCTATATTCTTGATGATTCTCCAAGACTGTAAAGGTTATGAGAATGTAAACATACAGAAAAATTTTATGCATACTTTAATTGAATTCATCATCTAAATTATTTTTGCTCTTGATTTTAAGGGAAGCAATTCCAGCTTAAAATGTTTTCAAATTATACATATTTATATTACAGATCTATTTTAAATGAAAATTTCACAATTAACATATTAAAATCACCACTTATGCAATGATGTAAAAGAACAAACACTAAAAAAGAGAGAAATATTTTTATAAAAACTTAAAACAACCTCAGATCTCAGAATGAATAATCGAGTTAATATATATTCTTTGTATGTTTATAATCTTGTATGAATATTGTTAGTGCTTCATAAGCCTCTAAAGGCTGGCTGATATGGTATACTATTGCTAATGTATTGAAATGTAATTGTAATTTCATGTATATTGTATCAGGTTGCACTTTAAATAAAATAAAATCTAATCTATACTTGAAATGTCTGCAAATTGGTTTCATTTATCTTGAGGAATATTTTCTAAGGAACACTTAACTCACTTTTATTATCCGTAATTACATTGAGGCAAATGCCTCATGTAGGAAATTTCATAACCAATCCTTTTGTAATTAAGTAAATTTGTTTTTAACTTAATCATGTTTTTAAAAACATAACAGACGCCACAGACTTAACTATGTGAATTACATTTTTGCTTTATCATGCATATTGGTCTTTTGATATTGTCCCTAAAAACTTATTGTCAAAATATTATTAAAACAGAACTTGCATTTTCAGATTAAGAAAGGGTCTGGTGAACATGCACACAGAAAGCATGATTTTGCATCATTTGTTCAATAGCTTCTTAATTTGGGCCTCCAAAACCTTTAAAAATTTGTTTTGCCTCGCTCCGCTCGGCGAGACATGTTTGCCAATTCTTTAAAAAAAAAAAAAGGCTAGATACAAACACACTTTAATACTGTGTATGTATGCAATACATATATATGCAGTTGGGAATATAGAAGATTCATTTCTGCAGAGGATGATGAATAATTCTGATTAAATGGTACATAATGACCTGACTATACATGTATTATTTATAATAAACTAAAGTTTAAAAATTGTATGTTTTCGAATATTATAAATACAGTTGTGAAAATAAATAATCAGTCCCTTGCTTTAATGAAAATTAAAAATCTTGCTTCAATAGTGCAGAAAATAGATAACATGTCCTCCTAGTTTACAAAAATAAATAACCGATCCAACACAAATCCTCCTGCCCCCAAGGCCCAGCAAAAGAGGGACGAAAGATACCAAAAATACAGTCAAACTCATAAATCGAAAATAAACTGACATCGCCATGGCTAAAAATGAAAAAGTCAAACAGACAAAAAATAGTACACATGACACAACATAGAAAACTAAAGAATAAGCAAAACGAACCCCACCAAAAACTAGGGGTGATCTCAGGTGCTCCAGAAGGGTAAGCATATCCTGCTCCACATGTGGCACCCGTCATGTTGATTATGTGATAACAAATCCGGTAAATAGTCTAATAGTAACTTATGCAGTTACGATTAATTTTGGAAGCGCTCACAAAACTTTTATTAAAATACACATAGTGCTCATGTAAATTTTCAAATGGTGGTACGTTTAGTCCCTAGTTAAAAAAATGTATGTCTTATTTCCAGCAAAATATATTAGAATCAAACAGGCTAAAAAAATCATCTGTGATAAAAAAAAAAATTATTAATATAACTTTGTTCAATGGACTATGATATAATAAAATTAAATTGTCAATCAACATTTTCACTTTGATTTTATCTTACATGTTAAAATAATGATTGTACTATTTAAAGTAGTGTGTTTTTTCCAATTAAAAATAGATAAGAAAAATGTATCTAGCCACCATCGCCTGTCCATAGAACCCATAAAATAATCTGTCATTACTATAACCTCAGAAACTAAATAACTTAAATAGATGAGAAATGTCGTTTTTTTTTTTTTTTATTAATTTGATAAAATAAACAGATGTTAAATCAGTACAAGCAACACATTATATGTTGTGTTCGGCATATTATGAAAACAAGACAGATATAAGTATATAATGAAAACATTTTCAACAAATTATTGTAAAATCGTACTTTATCTATTGTCCTGAACATTTAATGTTGAATTTCGAACGATTCTAGTAAAAGGAAATGCTCATCGGATAAACTTTGCTTTATTTCATTACATCTCTGAATTCAAACTGAGGATCCTTTTTTCTTGCACAGTCATATCATTTAAATGAAAATATGTGTTTTGTAGAGAAACAGATTGTTTCAAGATCTTGGACTTCTAAATTCTAGGATCATATCTTTTTAAAATTTTGAACATTTCTATGTTTATCTGAAAATGATTGTCCACAGCCGAATTGTTTTCTAATTATTCCAGCTACGAAAGTAAGATGGAATGGTTGTTTAGTTTAATCATGTCTTTGAACTTCAGTGTCTAGTCTTTAAAATTATTTACATCAGAATGTTGTTAACCAAGGTAACCTTGCTAAAAGACCCCCTCCTAAATTAAAGAAATCTATCATTTTACATAAATCTTATTTTTTTTAAGATTGTTTGGAGATATAACCTTAAAAAATGCCCATGACACATCCAAGGTGAATTATATTAGTATAATGAACATGAATGCAGTTGGATGCTGTTGAAACATTTATTCTATGATTTTTATAGCTACATATGTATACAAAAATATCTTATAAATTGGTTTAATTTCCTAACTCAATGTTTTCACTCCGTGACTCCATTAAAATAATCCATAACTCCAACACTCCACAACTCCACTCCATCTCTCCACTCCACTCCACTCCACCTTTTAGTACATGCCCAACGTATATAGTATATACATAATCTTACCAAAAAAGACACTTAACACTTTCATCCCTTTTCAAAGTGACATTCAACATACATGTATAAGTTATATAAAATAATAAAAGCGAAATCTCTTTATAATTGCTGTTTTAAATGATATTTCTACATATAACCATATTCATGATATTATCATTTTTTCTAAATGGCATTTCCATGCAATGATGGCATAGCCAAACAAAAATGCTTTAGATTGCACGTAGCATATTTCCCTACCAAACTTATTTAGGACACTTTACCAATAAACGTAGGACTACTATGTCTTTGAAAATTTAATGCAAGTAATTATTTACAGGTACATGAACATCTTAAGATGAGCTACGGATGCACGAAAATTATCAAAGTGTAATTTTTATCAACAACACCAAAATGTTAGTGATAAAATATAATCAAATGTTATAATAGTAAATGAAATAGTGTAAAGTCATTTCGAAATTTCAATACCTGTCATACATAACAATGATACTTTCCTATATAGAAAATATTGCTGCAAATTGTGTACATTCTTTTGAATATGATTTTGTATTTATGTACGAATTAATAATCTAAATATATGTTGCTCTAATTGACGACCATTGACTCTTGCATTCTTTAGCATTAATACAATTGATAAACGGGGAAAATTGATAAAAGGGAAAAATGCGTCTTACTTCCAAATATTTATTGCTTCAATTGTTCAATTGAAATGTTGAAGTTTGTTCTGTCTACTGTCTGATGGACTTTGGGGGTTTTGGATATATTAGGCCGAAACTTGTCGAGGCCGAAACCTCTTCGTTCTACTTTAGAGTTATCGTTCTTGTTTCTACTACTGGTTCCTCATCGAAAATAAGATCATGATATTCATAACATAACAGAAATATTATTTTCCGGGAAACAGTCATCTTCATGCAAATGGCTACGGGCCAAAACATAGCAAAATTATTTTCCTAAATACTACACAATGGAGAAAGAACATGATTATGTCAAATTATAAATGAATATACAACGAATTGGTAATTTTTTTTTCCAAATAATGTATTTCTTATAATTTGTGACCTGAGCGTATGGCATTAAGGATTTATATTTTACTATACAAAATAATTTATCCTCAATGGCTGTATCACTCAGTCACAGACACTAGTCCTATAATATAAGACGTTGAAGGTTCATATCATTTACATTCAACGAATTTTATCGGATAAAAATAAAATATCCGATAAAAAACGTTGAATGTAAATGATATGAACCTTCAACGTCTTATTAGGCCAAGAAAAAATATATGTCTGTTTCCTGCTGTCAAGGCAAAAAAATCAGGGTCGGTAGGTCGGAATTTTTAATTTTTTTTTTGCACTCCTTGTCAGATTTGCAGATGGTTAAATGTCATGTTTGGTTAGGGTCCTGTACCCTACATGCCCTAAATTCATTTAATCTCTTTAAAGAAGCTTTAATTGAACAATCCTCCCAGTGCCGACATTTTTTAAACCTAATTGTATCACATTTGTGCTGGGAGCAGCCATTTTGATTGTTTGGGTATAGTAAAATACGGATCTGGATCAGACCGGAAACGAATTTTTCCGGACTAGAAACGATTTTTTCCCAGAATTGAATAAAAAGATCTAAGGTCAGGGCTTTGAGTCAGGGTCCGTCTGGAAACGGGAAACAGACATATATTTTTGTTTGGCCTTATATTATAGGACTATCACAGACACTTGTTTTCTATCCATGGCAAAATCTACTATCCCTATATATTATAGGGATAGTAGATATTGCCATGGATATATTATAGGGATAGTTGATATTGCTATGGATAGAAAACAAGTGCCTGTGGTATCAGTGTATGGACATGATGGAGGTTACATGATACATGTACTAAAAAAAGGGTTAAAAAAAATATTATTTGGATACTTGAATAATGTCAGTCTATGAGTGGTCTTCTTTAACTTCAGAAGTATCTATATGGTTACACTAAGGTCGATTCCCTTCCTAAAAATCTGTCCTGCTTGAACTATTGACGTCATGTAACAATCACTTTTCCATTGTGTCGTCAGATATTTTGTATTATGATGTCAACATTTTTTAGTGAACCTTTGTGATGTCCAGTAATGACATTTTTAACTGAATTAACAGACATACATATGATCCTGAGAAATCATGCTCTGCATGCTGCAAGTGTTGCAATATATATATACATGCATTAGAAGAGTGTCAAACAAGTACATGTATAAGATATTTTAAATCCAGATAATAATTGAATGTATTATGATATAAAATCAAAACAATCTTTCATAACTAAGTTTATAAAGCTGCTGAAGTTATCATGGTCATGTACAAATGATGTAAGTATTGAAACACATGATACAAGGCTACTCATAAAATCCCTTTCATGGAACTAACTAATTTAGACATTAATTTTAAGCTACATATGTTAAACATCCAACAATCAATCACAATACAACTATTTTAAATTCAAAATTTATCAAACACATAGGTAAATTTTACCTGGGACGCATTATACACAGTTTATTTTTATCTTAAAATTACAGTCAGTACTCTCCATTTGGGACATTAATATATAAAGTATTCCATCTCTTCAATTTTAACAATTTATACCAGGATTACCAGGGTTGGCAAAAACCCCGGGTTTTATGAGTAATGCCCAGCCAGTCCAGTGGGAAATACTGGGAAAACCTGGGTTTTACTGGGTTTTAATTGGTAATACTGGGCAATACTGGATAATTATATAAAATACTGGCCTGAATTTTAAAGAGGATTCAGTGATCAAACTCAAATGCAATACATTTAAGATATTTATAAACACATTTTGATTTATAAATAAGTTTACTTGTTTGAGAGTCTGATAATACAAGTGTATACATGTACATTTGAAAATGTACTATTCTAGCAACTATGAGACAAGTTAATATGTAGACACGCATTAGTCAAATATTAATGGAAAAGGCCTTTCTCAATAATTCTACTAAAAGTCTATTAAATCACCCTTCCGTCTAGATTGGTCAAACTGTTAACATAAATTCAAATAATTCAGTTTTCAAATGTATATATTATCTTACATTAAGAATTACCAAGAAAATGTTAGAAAAATTACTTTTGCATGATTTATAGGGAGTATTGCATTTCCGCTAAGTCCCTACACTACGTTTCCGCAAATTTAAAGTATACGTTTCCGCAATTTGTATTTATTACTTTTCCGGAAATTTACCTGGTAAATTATAAATATTTAAAATTATATTAGATAAATTGTTTATTTTATTGTTAATATAATAAAGAAAAGGTTCTAATCTTATATCTGCAATATAATAGACTATGCTTTATAGCTTGTTGTTCAGTGTGAGCCAAGGCTCCGTGTTTATGGCCGTACATTGACCTATAATGGTTCACTTTTTTAAAATTGTTATTTGGATGGAGAGTTGTCTCATTGGCACTCACACCACATCTTCATATATATCTATGGTAAGTATTTCCAACAACCATTTGGGCATCACCTTCAACGAACAAGGAATGGTGCCGAGTTTTTACATGCCCACCTGAACGAGCAGTTTTACGCTAGCCATCCTTACATTTTTTTTTTTGTCGATGTGATATTGAAACTGCAAACAGCATCGTACATTAAGATGAGATCTCTAACTGTCAAAGCACCCGTTCGCAAATATGAAAAGGAGAATATGGACTTTCTTCTTGAACAAAAACTTGTAAACGGTGAATGTACTATTGTGGACTTTGTACGACGTGTTGGCTACAAATACTCTGCCAGAACTGACTTATGAACTTATTGAAGATATATCTGTTTAGTGCTGTCTTTTGAACATACGTTTTCATATATATTTTAATGATGAATCTTACTTGCATGGTTATGATGACCTTTAACTTGATAAATATTTATTTTTTATTATGGCATTGCTTTCGGTCAACAGGTTAATTAATTATTTGCGGAAAAGTAATAATTGATTTTTTTCCCGGAATAGTTACTTTTTTTTTCGGAAAAGTGATATATTTATTTGCGGAAAAGCAAACTTTTTTCCCGGGGGGGGGGGGTAAACGTCATCTTTTTTTCCGGAAAAGGAATGCCAATTTGCGGAAAAGTAAAACGCCGGATTTATATGTACATCACTAATTAATAAGTAATTATTCAGATTAGGACAGATATGTTTATATAACAATATTCAGCCATTTCATTTCTATAATTGTTAATGACTTGACCCTGTAGGGTGTTTATTTAGCAATATGATTCCATAGAAATTTAAATCTATAATTCACATAAATACTGCTATAAAATGTATTTTTAAGTTTGGATTATTGGAACAATACATGGATATTAACAAGGTATCCTAAAATGTTCAAATTTTTTATTCTGTCTACATAGAAGTAGTGGAGAAAAGAATGAAATTGAATTTTCAATTTTCTAGAAATGACTCTCAATGGTTAACTGTATAATACTATGAATACTATGAATCTACAACAAGTCTTTACTTTTTTGTGTTGATATAAGCTTAAAAAATCATATTGCCCAGTATTACCCAGTATTACCCATTTCTGGGAGTATTGCCCAGCACGGGAAAATCTGGGAATTCCTGCCTGGGTTTTCCCGGGCAGGTAATACTTTGCGAACCCTGAGGATTACATGTAACCTTGATAAATTAGTTATAAGTGTTATTACAAGTTACATAATCCAATAATCCAACATTAGTTCATTGTATACACAATAATTATGGGAACTCCAACATGAATTTCTTAATATTTTACCTATAAACATGATAACATTCAGAATGTTGGATTAGCCAGAATAAACCGGTTTATTCCTTTAATGCCGACATGCATGACATGTACATTTTGCATTGTTAAGGAAATCAGGTTTACAAACATGCTAGATTTTAAGGAATAGTGTACATGTATGTCTTAATGAAATTCAGTATTTTTAAAAAGAAACCAGTAATTTGACTTATGCAGGTAAGTGGAGTCTTCTAATTCCCCCAAATATTAAAATGATATCATCATGATCATGGGATTGCCATTTTTTCTGTTTATGAATAATTCATATGTTTTTCAATTACCTCTCTCTTAATAAACTCTTAAGGGTGCAATTATTATGTAATGCAGAACATAGACATGATAGAAATGTTTTGAAAAGATTAAAAAAAAAACGCAAATCACACTCAAAATCATAAATAATGTATTGGTTTGCCTTTGTTTACTTGCCATGCTTGCTAATTTAAGTCCATGAGAATGATGAGATGAAGGGGAGACATAAGTTTAAGACTCGAATAGGTTTACCAAGCTATATACATGTACATGTATAATCAAACCCAAAATTTATACTATGAATAGTCCATAGCCATTTGCCAATTACCGATATGATTCTGTTATTACACACTTTTTATTAAAAGCAAATTTCTTCCCTTTGTCAATCGTCGACTGGTTCCATACCGGACAAAATTGACATTTTCCAATGCAAAGCCTGATGAATTGAAAGTGAAGTATCGTCGGTTTATCTAACTTTTCATTAAAAATAATTTCTGATGTCAAAAGTATTTAGCTGAACAACAAATTAATGTAATTATAAGATTTAAAAACCTTAAAGATTACTCACATTATGCACAGGTAAATTTGCTCTTTCTGCTGGCTCTCCATTGTAAATAAAAATTAATGTCCCTCATAAGGGAGACAACTAAAAAAGGGATCTCTAATTACAGGGTCAATTATCAATGATTATGGGAATTGGCAAGTAGCCTATTAATAGTACAAATTTAAACGTACATGAAGTCACAACATTAACACATGATTAAGTGTTTTATCCTGTTACTTTGTAATTACTTAATCATGTTAATGTCCTGTTTTTTTTTCTTTTTTTAGATACATTTACAATATGCAGTTGTTTTTGTTCTGGTATGGATTTAAATAACAGACACTCATTCTTGGAAGGGACAAAATTCTAAATTCATAAACCTACCTGCTTTTATTTGAAATAAAATACTACACATAGTCAGCATGCAGATGTCCGTGACTTTTGAGGTCACATTTTGTGTGCGAGCTGACACACATCCAGGAGAAACAGTATGTATCATCGGAGATTGTGATATGCTGGGAAACTGGAATCCACACCGAGCTGTAAAACTAACTAGAGTTTCAAGTCCTAGACCTTCCAGGAAAGCTGATAGCAACGATAAAAGTAACACCAATGGAATGTAAGTATATGAGAGGAGATATACCTGTACAAATGAACATACAATGTATAGCTGGAAATATTTTAGTTTTTAGTGTATTTCCACTATATTGTATGTATATTTACATACATGTATTAGAATTTCTTTATTATATAGATGTGGTGTGAGTGCCAATGAAACAATGCTCCATCCAAGACACAATTTGTAAAAGAAACCATTATAGGTTAAAGTACGGTTTTCAACACAGAGCCTTGGCTATGCACTGATTCACTTCCTGTTTAGCCATTTCCACTCTCTATATGAGTATGATCAAAATCATCCCTGGTGTCATGAAGTGAGAAACAATTCAAACAAGAAAACCAAAGGCCTAATTTGATATGTACATACATGTACATGTATCATAACCTTGTGAGAAATTTAGGCAAACAATGTTAGATCTGCAAATTTGCATCAGCAAATATTTGTCCTTATCTCAGCTGGATTTGAATCTATGCTTCTGTGACTTTGTCATGTTTGTCTCAGAAATCTCAACTAATAGGCAATTGTAAATTGAGTTCTGCATACATGTATATACCATGCATACTCACAAATTTTATCATGTTTATCTAGGGTTAAGTATACATTGTACATAAATATGCCCTACATGAAGAAAGTTTTGCTGGTTTCTGACTTTTATTTGACGACTTTTGCTCTCTTACCATGCTTACATTTATTTTATTTTATTCATTATAAATTATATGCATTTTTATGTGTACAATTGCAGGAATATATGGAAAAAAAAAGTTAAATTGACAAATGGGATGCATGATTATAAATACCGGTACGTTATTGCAAGAATTGTTGAATCTGATAGTGAGGACTGTGAAACAACAGTAGATGTCAGTAAATGGGAAACTAATATAAGACAAAGAGTTTTCTCTCCAAGAGGTACATATATAGTATATGTTTATGCTGTGCTGTGTAATAATGTACATGTCCTTATATTAATTACCATGTCTATTTAAAAACATTTGAAATGTTGAGGGGGAAAAATGAAATTTTTATCATCTTAAGCTTTTTCTGGATGAACCTTTATCAGGAACACATGTACAGAAAGCAATATTTTGAAAGCCAAGGATGTAAAAGTAGTAAAAGAGGGGAAAGGAGTAAAACCAAAAGGGACATGAGAATATTAGTTTGTAACAGTAAAAATATATTTGACAAAAGTAAAAAAGAAAAGTAAATGTCTGGTTTCTGTCACCTACCATTATAACTTATAAGATAGGGTTGGTTGATCAGGATTTTATTCTAATTTTGCATATGAACGAAACTGAAAAAAATACATGTTTTCTTATGTGTAATCCCATTTTACACTTTTGCACAACATAATTTTTGCAGGTGTGTGGATAGGCTAACAATATTATGAGTTTTGACAGGTTCTATATTTGATATGCATGGATCTTATCTCAAATTTGAGTAAATAATAAATTGTCCTGTCAATGGCAAATAACATTTTAGTTTTTGCACCCTCAAAGTGTAGATTTTCTCCTAACTATGTACACTTTTTAACATTCATTTGGTATCTGAATGTCAATCATATGACTACAGACTCAGGGACTGACCACACTTAATAATGTTATAAAATGTCTTCCTATTTATGTCTCTGATAACTTTTATTACTATTATAGTTGACACAAAATGCTGACTTTGATTTCTTTATATTTCAGCATATATGGATGAACCTGCAAAGTATGAAAATACGATTGATACCTTTGGAGAATACGGTATTTATAATTGAAATATTATAAAGAACATGTGTAGCTTTAAGGGCACAAAATAAAGGTTAAGGGACAACATAAATCACTCATATGTGTAAAAAAAAGTCTTTCCTTCTTTTGCACCTCTGTCCAACAATTTTGTTCTGATCCGCAACTTGAAAACTTTGTTAAGAAAGTTAAACTGACGGACACATTTTCAGTAACATTATTCATCATCATGGCCTCATTTAGAGCCAGTACCTGATGCTTGACCATTCTAAGCTACTAATTTGTATCACTGGAATAAAATAAATTCATTTTGCTTATATATATATATATACAATGCTGGGCTTCCAAAACGGTCATATATTCCGGACATTTGTATAATGTCCTGTAAAAGTCCGGCTGGGCAAAGCATGAAACGGTCATCTACTTTTGTTTTCAAGGCTTTTTCAGTCATTTTACCATAATTCACGATCTTTTTGACCCAACCTTTTGCCTTTAACATCCACACATTTCCGGTCATAAAAGGGACATGATGATTAATTACTATCAAAACAACCTGTACTTCAATACTTTCTAATTTTAATCAAGGCTAATTAGTTGTTGGACAGCTGAAATCTACCTGTTCAGGTGACAGGTAAACTATTTTCAGTACCAGACATCGTATAGATTGATCGGTCTATTCACAATTATTTTCTTACATTTCAGCAATTCGTATCTAATTGATTTAGTCCAAAAGATTAAAATTACAAGAAATTAGTTAATCAACATGATTTGAGTGAAAATTTGGAATGTGTCAAAGAGACAACAACCTGACCAAAGAGTAGAAAACAGCTGATAAATCATTTAAGTTGCATATTAGAAGGCAACCATGGCAACTATTGTCTCGGAGCGTTTTTTCTTACTTTATTTTTTCTTGTAGGACAGAATAAGTATGTGACAAATGGCTGGCTGATTGACAAGACAGAAATACACATACGATTACACAGCAACCCAATATATATGTGGAAAGCTCGTCACAGAAAACAGACCTACAGTATCAAATGTACTCCTTTAGATCATCGATTTAGAGATGTATGTCAAACTAAAATGATATGTGTTGTGAAGTTTATATTTTATATTTTGTCTCTACAAAATTTATATGACTTTTGCAAAGTTTCATAACCATGAAGACCAGAATACGTTTTTCCAGTAAGTTGTGTAAATTTTTAGTATGACTCTTCACGACCAGGCATTCATGAGTTAAAATATAAACATATAAAGATGATCTATATGATACCAATTTTATTTGTAGACAATAGATGAAGATGAAGAAGATGATTACCAGCCACATACTATGCCTCCACATACTTTTACTAAAGTGCTTGTTTCTGTAAGTATATAGGCATATTTGTTCACTATATTTTAGGGCTGTTAGTTCCATGTTTACAGTATTTACCATTATGTACAAAAACCCACTCATATACATTTATTTTCCACCAAAAAAAAGCTACATTGATGTATTAAAAATGTACATACTAAAGCAGCTTTTATTTGTATGTTTACAAGAAACAAGCTACAAAACAGGCTACATTCATGTGCATACAAAAACAGGCTACATTTACGTGCATACAAAAACTGGCTACATTCACGTGCATACAAAAACAAGCTACATTTATGTGCATACAAAAACAAGCTACATGTATTTGCATACAAAAATAAGCTACATGTATGTGCATACAAAAACAACCCACATTGGCATGCATCTAAAAGCATGGTCCTAGGTGTCATTTCAGCTTTAGAAGTTACATCTCATTACAGCATATCACCTAATTGGATTGTTCCTGGAATTCATGTTTAGGGAGAGTGTGACCTTAATGATAAATAATATATATAATAACAAAATAATAAATATATACCTGAAGATGCCCTGGTCTTTAGGTACTAATATACAAGGATCTTCATTGGCATACTTGAACAGGTAAAAAAACATTTGTGAACAGCATTTACAAAATTGTTGTTATATAAAAAAAGTTAAACAGCAGAGTGATACAAATATTTTTTTTAGATTTTTTTAATTCAATTGGGATAGTTTTAGACTTAAGGGGCACATCCTCTAAGCTGCCACTTGAATATGAATATCTAATGCAAGATGATTTAATTGCTTCCTGAATGAAAGAAATAAACAAGCTATTAAAGTACAGTAAATGTTAATTTTTTTATGCCCCACCTACGATAGTAGAGGGGCATTATGTTTTCTGGTCTGTGCGTCTGTCCGTCCGTCCCTCTTCAGGTTAAAGTTTTTGGTCAAGGTAGCTTTTGATGAAGTTAAAGTCCAATCAACTTGAAACTTGGTACACATGTTCCTTATGATATGATCTTTCTAATTTTCAACCCAAATTAAACTTTTGACCCCATTTTCATGGTCTACTGAACATAGAAAATGAAAGTGCGAGTTTCAGGTTAAAGTTTTTGGTCAAGGTAGTTTTTGATGAAGTTGAAGTCCAATCAACTTGAAACTTAGTATACATGTTCCCTATGATATTATCTTTCTAATTTTAATGCCTAATTATATTTTTTACCCAATTTCAAATCCATTGACCATGGAAAATGATAGTGCGAGTGGGGCATCCATGTACTTTGGACACATTCTTGTTTATCATACTCATATTAGGTTTTTTTCAATGTTTTTTTTTAGACTTTGAAAAATGAAAAGGAAAAACCTCATGCACAAGAGTCTCATGGAGAAATATACTGTCAAAGCGACTTCATGATATTTTCAGCCAGAACAATAGACCCAGAATACTTGGTATGTTATATCTTGGGTTTGAACAAGGTTTATTTTATAATTCATGTTTAAAAGAATTAAGGAACATTATACAACATTAGTTATACTTGTCAAGAAAATTACCTAAATTTTCACAGATATTATTGATCGAAAACATTCTTTATTTATATTGCACATGGAATTTTTTCATGATATTGTTAATTTTGAAATCGCTGCATGCATTTATTATTGCAATTTAAAAAAATGGATAATAATGTGAGTTTGATTATTTTGATTTCAAAAACATCTACATACAGGTCTATGTTCCAGTTATCAAAATGCAAGTTCATATTATTGTGATACTCACCCATTTGCATTATTCGTATTTATAAAAACAGTAATCAAATCAAATTTTCTATTGGTCACCATTTTGCCACAACATTATTTTTGACTCTTTCAACATATTTTTCAAAAAAAATATTCTTTATAAATTTAACCATAAAGGAAGTTTTTAGCATTTTATGATAATGGAGACTTCCAGCAGAAACCCCCTAGCATATTTTGACTTCTATTTTAATTTCAGGGATTTCAGTTTGATTTCTATGTACAATTCCCTGACAAGGAACCAAAGCATGTTGGTTACAGTTATTTGTTACCAATGGAAATGAAACACTCCAATGATATTAAAAACTTACCAATCACAGGTCTTAAGCATAAACCGATTGGCCAGATTAAAGGTATTATAATAAGCAAATTAAGTAAATATTGCTATGGAAAATAACATATCACCAATGCCATAAATACAGAAAACCTTCCATCATTATTAATTGACTAAATTTTGAATAAGAACCTTTGATATTGTCTCTATCAGTACTAACATAATTCAATAACTCAGGACACACATGAGATATTCAGGACACACATGAGATATTCAGGACACACATGAGATATTGTCTCTATCAGTACTAACATGATTCAATAACTCAGGACACACATGAGATATTGTCTCTATCAGTACCAACATGATTCAATAACTCAGGACACACATGAGATATTGTCTCTATCAGTACTAACATGATTCAATAACTCAGGACACACATGAGATATTGTCTCTATCAGTACTAACATGATTCAATAACTCAGGACACACATGAGATATTGTCTCTATCAGTACTAACATGATTCAATAACTCAGGACACACATGAGATATTGTCTCTTTCAGTACTAACATGATTCAATAACTCAGGACACACATGAGATATTGTCTCTATCAGTACTAACATGATTCAATAACTCAGGACACACATGAGATATTGTCTCTATCAGTACTAACATGATTCAATAACTCAGGACACACATGAGATATTGTCTCTTTCAGTACTAACATGATTCAATAACTCAGGACACACATGAGATATTGTCTCTATCAGTACTAACATGATTCAATAACTCAGGACACACATGAGATATTGTCTCTATCAGTACTAACATGATTCAATAACTCAGGACACACATGAGATATTGTCTCTATCAGTACTAACATGATTCAATAACTCAGGACACACATGATATATTGTCTCTATCAGTACTAACATGATTCAATAACTCAGGACACACATGAGATATTGTCTCTATCAGTACTAACATGATTCAATAACTCAGGACACACATGAGATATTCAGGACACACATGATATATTGTCTCTATCAGTACTAACATGATTTAATAACTCAGGACACACATGAGATATTGTCTCTATCAGTACTAACATGATTCAATAACTCAGGACACACATGAGATATTCAGGACACACATGAGATATTCAGGACACACATGAGATATTGTCTCTATCAGTACTAACATGATTCAATAACTCAGGACACGCATGAGATATTGTCTCTATCAGTACTAACATGATTCAATAACTCAGGACACACATGAGATATTGTCTCTATCAGTACTAACATGATTCAATAACTCAGGACACACATGGGATATTGTCTCTATCAGTACTAACATGATTCAATAACTCAGGACACACATGAGATATTCAGGACACACATGAGATATTGTCTCTATCAGTACTAACATGATTCAATAACTCAGGACACGCATGAGATATTGTCTCTATCAGTACTAACATGATTCAATAACTCAGGACACACATGAGATATTGTCTCTATCAGTACTAACTTGATTCAATAACTCTCAGGACACACATGATATATTGTCTCTATCAGTACTAACATGATTCAATAACTCAGGACACACATAAGATATTCAGGACACACATGAGATATTGTCTATCAGTACTAACATGATTCAATAACTCAGGACACGCATGAGATATTGTCTCTATCAGTACTAACTTGATTCAATAACTCTCAGGACACACATGATATATTGTCTCTATCAGTACTAACATGATTCAATAACTCAGGACACGCATGAGATATTGTCTCTATCAGTACTAACTTGATTCAATAACTCTCAGGACACGCATGAGATATTGTCTATCAGTACTAACTTGATTCAATAACTCTCAGGACACACATGATATATTGTCTCTATCAGTACTAACATGATTCAATAACTCAGGACACACATGAGATATTGTCTCTATCAGTACTAACTTGATTCAATAACTCTCAGGACACACATGAGATATTCAGGACACACATGAGATATTCAGGACACACATGATATATTGTCTCTTTCAGTACTAACATGATTCAATAACTCAGGACACACATGAGATATTGTCTCTATCAGTACTAACATGATTCAATAACTCAGGACACACATGAGATATTGTCTCTATCAGTACCAACATGATTCAATAACTCAGGACACGCATGATATATTGTCTCTTTCAGTACTAACATGATTCAATAACTCAGGACACGCATGAGATATTGTCTCTATCAGTACTAACATGATTCAATAACTCAGGACACACATGAGATATTGTCTCTATCAGTACTAACATGATTCAATAACTCAGGACACACATGAGATATTGTCTCTATCAGTACTAACATGATTCAATAACTCAGGACACACATGAGATATTCAGGACACACATGATATATTGTCTCTATCAGTACTAACATGATTTAATAACTCAGGACACACATGAGATATTGTCTCTATCAGTACTAACATGATTCAATAACTCAGGACACACATGAGATATTCAGGACACACATGAGATATTCAGGACACACATGAGATATTGTCTCTATCAGTACTAACATGATTCAATAACTCAGGACACGCATGAGATATTGTCTCTATCAGTACTAACATGATTCAATAACTCAGGACACACATGAGATATTGTCTCTATCAGTACTAACATGATTCAATAACTCAGGACACACATGGGATATTGTCTCTATCAGTACTAACATGATTCAATAACTCAGGACACACATGAGATATTCAGGACACACATGAGATATTGTCTCTATCAGTACTAACATGATTCAATAACTCAGGACACGCATGAGATATTGTCTCTATCAGTACTAACATGATTCAATAACTCAGGACACACATGAGATATTGTCTCTATCAGTACTAACTTGATTCAATAACTCTCAGGACACACATGATATATTGTCTCTATCAGTACTAACATGATTCAATAACTCAGGACACACATAAGATATTCAGGACACACATGAGATATTGTCTATCAGTACTAACATGATTCAATAACTCAGGACACGCATGAGATATTGTCTCTATCAGTACTAACTTGATTCAATAACTCTCAGGACACACATGATATATTGTCTCTATCAGTACTAACATGATTCAATAACTCAGGACACGCATGAGATATTGTCTCTATCAGTACTAACTTGATTCAATAACTCTCAGGACACGCATGAGATATTGTCTATCAGTACTAACTTGATTCAATAACTCTCAGGACACACATGATATATTGTCTCTATCAGTACTAACATGATTCAATAACTCAGGACACACATGAGATATTGTCTCTATCAGTACTAACTTGATTCAATAACTCTCAGGACACACATGAGATATTCAGGACACACATGAGATATTCAGGACACACATGAGATATTCAGGACACACATGATATATTGTCTCTTTCAGTACTAACATGATTCAATAACTCAGGACACACATGAGATATTGTCTCTATCAGTACTAACATGATTCAATAACTCAGGACACGCATGAGATATTGTCTCTATCAGTACTAACATGATTCAATAACTCAGGACACACATGAGATATTGTCTCTATCAGTACTAACATGATTCAATAACTCAGGACACACACGAGATATTGTCTCTATCAGTACTAACATGATTCAATAACTCAGGACACACACGAGATATTGTCTCTATCAGTACTAACATGATTCAATAGCTCAGGACACACATGAGATATTGTCTCTATCAGTACTAACATGATTCAATAACTCAGGACACACATGAGATATTGTCTCTATCAGTACTAACATGATTCAATAACTCAGGACACACATGAGATATTGTCTCTATCAGTACTAACATGATTCAATAACTCAGGACACACATGAGATATTGTCTCTATCAGTACTAACATGATTCAATAACTCAGGACACACATGAGATATTGTCTCTATCAGTACTAACATGATTCAATAACTCAGGACACACATGAGATATTGTCTCTATCAGTACTAACATGATTCAATAACTCAGGACACACATGAGATATTGTCTCTATCAGTACTAACATGATTCAATAGCTCAGGACACACATGAGATATTGTCTCTATCAGTACTAACATGATTCAATAACTCTCAGGACACACATGAGACACATGAGCAACTGTACATTTATCGCTATCCAGTTAACATTTTGTCCTTTATCTCCTGATGCTAACTTTATATATTTTTTTCTCTGATGGCTGAAATCATCTTTATATTAAAGATGGGTACTGATTGACATTTTTGTCTGGGAGAATATGGTTAATTTATATTATGTAGTTGAAATAGGACTTTAAAATAGATTTCAGTATTTTTGAGAACTCTTAAGTTTGTTACTCTTGTGTCTTAGTTGTTTAAGTCCCTACTTCTGATTGGATAAACAAGTCCTGATTTTAATATTATCATTAACACTTCCTCATGTGCCTGTCCTAAGCCAGGAGTGTTTAGTTTGATTGCTGTGATCAATTGCTATATACCATAATTGTTTTCACTTGATATTACTTCCTTAATTATAAAAAGAAGATGTGGTATTATTGCCAATGAGACAACTCTCCAGAAGATACCAAAATGACACAGAAATTAACAACTATAGGTCACTGTATATATGGCTTAAACAATGAGCATAGCTCATACCGCATAGTAAGCTATATATTGACTGTTTTATTCCAAACTTAGTTTACCTTATTGGTTTTGCTCATTGTTGATGTTGTTGTTTGGATCCTTGTCCTGTGATAATTGTTTCAAGGACAATCTTGTCGAAACTCATATTACAAAGTCCAAATTTATGGACTAAATTTTGGCATTTCTGGCCCTACTCTTTTAAATTCACCTGCTAAAATCTAAGAAATTTAATCAAATGAAATAAATGTTTCTTAATTAATAGTATTGTGTAACTTATGTTCAGTAATTTTAATGACTACTGTGTGCAAATTTTGTTTTTATTGGTACAATTTTTAGCTGATTTAGGAAAAATGAATTTTTATGAATATCCATGTATATATTTCACAATTCCTACAAATTCTACATAAAACTGATTGAAGATGTTTTTTTCCATTTTTTTAAACATTTAAAGTCATGCATATATATATGGGATACTTCAATTAAAAATAAAAGAAGACATGTACAAGGACTTTCTTTTAAAATAAAATACTTTATATCATCCAAATCTTCAAAATTGAATGATATTTAATTACTGTCTTCCAATACTGTACTGGTATACAGATTTTCTGTATGCAGTGACTAGAACTTTGTGAACTGCACAGTTCAGTTGTGCGGGGAAAATCGTGATGAAAGAAAAAAGAGGGCTTAGATTGTTGGTTCAATTTATGTAATATAATTACGTAAAACTTGTTTCATATGACTATAGATAAGTGGTTCACATAAATCCATAGAAAAAGTCCACCAAATTGTGCACCATATGAAAAATAATACATCCACTTTATTTATATTTTGTATAATCTTTTTTGCATGTTTTATAATTTCTAGTGGATTACTTATTTATTAAACCACTGGTTGGTCTACCTATGACAATGGAAGTATCATACCAGAATTACTGGAAGTTTGAAAGAGCTGCACTAGATATAGGACATAAGGGAATGGGATCATCATATAAACATAAAAAGTAATTATATTACAGTAAATTCAGACATTAATTAGTTGTTTTATCAAGTGGAAAAAATATATACTTTAAACACTCTTATTTTATCTTATCTTGCACATATCCAAGATCTCCATGTAGGAACCTCACACTGGACAAAAGCAATTGTGTTGTGATAGAAATTGTTTTATTTTTCCATTGCATTCTAAAGAATGGTGAATAGACTGATATTGTTTAGTTTATCTAATTTCATTATATAAAAAAACCAATATTTTCATTAATTTTCATTTGTAACAATTCTAATATCAAGCCTGACTCATATAAGTCGAAGATACTTATAATTCAGCTTTCCTGTTATCATGAGAATATTTTGGTGGTACTATACTGAAAACCATCTTGGAAAAAAATTACAGCAAAATAATCAGGCAACAGAACTATGAACTCAGAAATGGTAGTGCATTATCAAATGTATATAGAACATGTAGAATCTGTCTTAATTGTCATAAAAATATCCCTGTATTGGGTAACATGTCTGTTTGTGGACTATCCCCTTGTTTTAAAACATAGCACATTAAAAAATCGGACATAATGTTTCAGTCTAGCATAAGCAGGTATCATTATTTTAAAACTTGTTCTTATCTGGAATATATTTGATAGTTTGTCCCTTCAACATGTTCAATGGATTTGTATTATTTATTTGAATACCAAAATGTTTATTTTTTTATGAGACTATATTGAAAACCTTAGATTGCATGGTTTTTTTTTTATGAGACTATATTGGAAACCTTAGATGACTTGTTTGTTTTTACAGGTCAGATGCCATCAGAGAAAATACTATTACATCCTTACAATCAGCAGGCAGTCATGTAAGTTTACTATATGCATGATATGTGTCAGTATACTTTAGTCTTGCATGCACATTTTCTGTAGTTTGATATTTACAATGAAATAAAATTTAACAATAATATTTTTTAAACTAAAACAGATTCTGAAGCTCCACAGCCATTGTTAATTGTGCAGTAGACTTCATAGTCTCTGGTGTGAAGAGGTTTTAAGATTGAAAATGAACTTAATTTTTTTGTTTCCTTTTCCTTATTTAAATGGCTGCTACTGGCGGTTAAGTTCTCTCACATTTCTATTGAAGGAGATATCAATCTTTTCCATTCTTGTTTTCCAAAAAAAAAATGTTCCCTGTCTCAGTCATTACAAAGGAGCCTCTTTATCCCTATCTTTACTGAAAATTAAATCTATTATTTGCACATTCTGATTGCCAACCTTTTATGCTTGCCAAACACATTTACTTCTTGCTAAAATATTTTTCTGTGTATTTTTCGTTGGTAATTTTTGTTTGCTTAAAACAGTAAAAATGTTCTTCATGGTTCTAATCTTGCAAGATGTCTAACTACTGAACAAATCTTAGTTTTAGAGGTGCAGCTTTCAAAAAATGCTTAGAGTTAGGGTAGTGATTTCAGAGACCCTAGAACCTACTGTTATTACAAGCCAGTCAACACTGAGGTTGTCAGTTCGAACCCCGCTTGTGCAGGTGCACTGGACTCCAATCTTAATTGACTAGATTGTCAGTTTTCCTATCAATGGTCGGTGGTTTTCTCAGGGCACTCTGGCTTCCTCCACCAATAAAAACTGGCCGCCACGAAATACTGAAATGTGGTGCTTAAAAGTGGTGTTAAAACACCAAAAAATGCTTTGGATTAGGGTAGTGATTAAAGAGAACCTAGAAGACATGTAGATTTATATTTTGATTAATGTTGTAGGGTGCTGACTTTGTTGAGTTTGATGTTATGTTAAGCAAAGATCTGATACCAGTTGTTTATCATGACTTCCATGTTCTGATAACATATAGAAAGGTACGATATTTATTATATACTCAGTACTAATAGAAATATATCACCTATGTGTGTATTTTTCAGATTGTTATATTTGAAAAATTCTTAGTCAGACAAGGATTGATGCAATCCATAGGTTTTTATTAATTCATTACATTTTTCCTTGAAAAACATTTGTAACAGTTATCATAGATTACCTCTCTTAAGTCATTATTCATACTGAGGGTCATTTTGATCTACCTGCAAAGGTCACCACTGAACACCTTTTAAATCAGTTGTTACCTTAAAATCCAAAGTGTAAAGGCTTTAAAGACCATCATAATATATAACCATTGTATACATCATATCATGTTTTATCAATATCTAGTTTTGAGCCTCAAGTGGTATTACACAAATAATATATATGTAATGTCAGCTGAACCTTTGTCTAATGCAAGATAAAAAGTCTCTACTTATACTTATGAACCTATTGATTTATATTTTTTTTTAATTTTTTTTTTTTAGAAAAAGAGAAATGAACTTGAAAACTTTAAGATATCTGTAAAAGATTTGTCTTTAGCTGACCTCCATTCTATGCAGGTTTGTATTTAACTTTACAGAAAAACCTATTCTATTCTTGGTCTCAAAATCCTGTCTTTATTCCCGACTGAGGTCAAAATCTCCATAGCATAACATGATGCTTTAAAAGACTTCTTTGGTACAAAGTTAGAACATCATACATGACAATATTTGTTCATGATAAAGTGCATTTATTTATAACATTAGATTTTCTAAAAAAAAACATTTTTGACAAAAAGCCTAAGATTATTAATAGATATAGGAAGAATGTCACTTTTCAGATGTTTATATGTCAAAAATGAAAGTGGCCGCATCCGTGTTCATCCTCAACCTTTATATATGTATGTTATGTATTATCAAATACAACCTACATTTCAATATTAAGAATGAATACGAATTTGACCACTTTTATTTAAGACGGAAACCATTGAAAATTTTACTAAAATGCTAAAACTGTGAAGATTTCATTAATTTCGCATGACTTAATGATGCTAGTACCCAATATATGTGCACTGTATTGTCAAAAACAGCCCATATTTATGTAGCAGAAGCATTCTACCTTTCAATAAATAACTATTTAGGTTTACATTTTAACAATTTTGCAAAACTGCTATATTTTGGGGCCAAAAATGGGTCTTACTGGACCTACTCCTTTGTATGTGAAATTATGAACATTACCACATTTATATTAAAAAGTATGCATCTACGTCACACGTTTTCACACACTTTTTGACATGTCATGTCATGTCATGACATGATTTCCCATTGTCAGAGGTTGGCAAGTAAGTGCTTGTATAATGTTATATGCATAATGCATAATAGTAAATTTGCTTCACCTCATAAATTTAACGCAATGATATTACTCCTTCAAACAACATGTTTTCATCTCACAAATTAACACAATTATCTAACTCCTTCCAACAATGTGATATCTTTATGTAAGTTGAGTGAGAAAGGGGGAGTTTAATGTGAAGATGCTATTCCCAGTTCTCTTTTTTAGTTGTCGTCTGCAGAGCATAAGAAGGAAGACCATGATGCTGGTGAGTGGTGCACATTTGTTGACATTCTGATTTTTGATGTCGACAGATATTACATTTGATAAAATGTCAGTGTATATAAACCAAGATCACACATTCCTCTTTCATCCTGGAACTCTGTTCATGAAAGCAAGTTTGATCACATCTCATTTTTAACCGGATTTTTGTGACAAAAATGTTGGTTATTGATTTGGGGATGTATGGCGGTCGGGCGGGCGGCAACCAAATGTTGTCCGCGCATTTACTCATGAACCGTTCAACCAAAGCTTTTCAAATTTTAATATGTTGTTACAGACAACAAAATGAAGGTCAAGTTCAATAATGACCATTTTGACATTTACTGTTCAGGAGTTATGGTTCTTGAAAGATTGAAAAATGGCGTTTCCAGTCTGTCTGTGCATTTACGAATGAACTGTTCAACCAAAGCTTCCCAAATTTTAATATGTTGTTACTGATGACAAAATGGAGGTCAAGTTCAATAAGGACAATTTTGACTTTTACCGTTCAGGAGTTATGGTTCTTGAAAGATTGAAAAATGGCTTTTTCAGTCATGTCCGTGCATTTACTCATGAACTGTTCAACCAAAGCTTTTCAAATTTTAATATGTTGTTACTGATGACAAAATGGAGGTCAAGTTCAATAATGACGATTTTGACTTTTACCGTTCAGGAGTTATGGTTCTTGAAAGATTGAAAAATGGCATTTCCAGTCGTGTCCGTGCATTTACGCATGAACTGTTCAACCAAAGCTTCCCAAATTTTAATATGTTGTTACTGATGACAAAATGGAGGTCAACTTCAATAATGACGATTTTGACTTTTACCGTTCAGGAGTTATGGTTCTTAAAAAAAGATTGAAAAATGGCATTTCCTGTCGTGTCCGTGCATTTACGCATGAACTGTTCAACCAAAGCTTCCCAAATTTTAATATGTTGTTACTGATGACAAAATGGAGGTCAAGTTCAATAATGACGATTTTGACATTTATCGTTAGGAGTTATGGTTCTTGAAAGATTGAAAAATGGTGTTTCCAGTCGTGTCCGTGCATTTACGCATGAACTGTTCAACCAAAGCTTCCCAAATTTTAATATGTTGTTACTGATGACAAAATGGAGGTCAAGTTCAATAAGGACGATTTTGACTTTTACCATTCAGGAGTTATGGTTCTTGAAAGATTGAAAAATGGCTTTTTCACTCGTGTCCGTGCATTTACTCATGAACTGTTCAACCAAAGCTTTTCAAATTTTAATATGTTGTTACTGATGACAAAATGGAGGTCAACTTCAATAATGACGATTTTGACTTTTACCGTTCAGGAGTTATGGTTCTTCATGAAAGATTGAAAAATGGCATTTCCAGTCGTGTCCGTGCATTTACCCATGAACTGTTCAACCAAAGCTTCCCAAATTTTAATATGTTGTTACTGATGACAAAATGGAGGTCAAGTTCAATAATGATGATTTTGACTTTTACCGTTCAGGAGTTATGGTTCTTGAAAGATTGAAAAATGTTTTTTTCAGTCGTGTCCGTGCATTTACTCGTGAACCATTCAACCTAAGCTTTTCAAATTTTAATATGTTGATACTGATGACAAAATGGAGGTCAAACTTGATATTGACAATTTTCACTTTCACCGTTCATCAGTTATGGTTCTTGTGATATTGGCAGGATACAAATAAATGTTAATAAATCCGGTTTGCTGTCGTTGTGACAGCCTCTTGTTTTGCTTTAATATAGGATATAGGAAGATGTTGGGTGAGTGCCAATGAGACAACTCTCCATCCAAATGTATATTTTGTAATAAGTTCACCCTAAAATAATCATGTATGTACATTCAAGGTTTATTCAACTATCTATAGATTTACGTCTATATAACCTTGAGTGATTGTTTTGGTATATTAAAAAATAAATCTGAATATTCAATCTTTCAGGGACGACATCAAAAGTTCAATGTAGGATAAAAATCTAAAGTCGCATAGTTTTTTCACTGACCCAGTTGGGATGGGTCCAATTACTTTCAATGTAATTGATTAAATTACAATTACTTTGTCATTTGTACGATTAAATTAAATTAATGATTACATCATTTCTGAAAGTCTTTGATTAAATTAATGATTACATTGGCAAAGTAATCGTGATTACATCTGATTACAATGAACTAAAAAAAAAAAAAAACATTTTAAATGATGTGAATGAATTAAGGTTAAACATGTTAAATATAACTATAGCACTTTTTAGAAATGATTTTGTTTTATATGTTTTAAAATGATAACTTCAAACTTCATTTATTTAATAAACCACAAAAGTTCACTACATACATACATAAACATTGTGTTACACTTTATCATCATTGAATTATTTTGACTTCAATTGAATATGACTTTATAAAGAGTTGTCTTCTGACCTCTTCCAAACTATATATGTATTTCAAGGTGCAGTTTGTGGAAGTTAAAATATGGATGAAATATAGTTACCAGATACATTGTAAAAACTATGTAAAATTTTAATAGAATTGTTTAAACAGATTGTAAACAAAATACATGTACTATAAATCAATGCATTTTACATGTCCAGTTCAAGTACATACCAAACATTTACTTATTTTAAACAAGATATTTGGACAACTTTTAATTTAGTTTGTGCTAATTAGATAAATTTTCACATGTCTGATTAATCTTTAATCATATATATTGTCCTACAGCTATACTCAATTGGAAATTGCAATAAAAACAAACCTTAATTGGTTTCCTACCTGTCAATTCAGAGTTGACAAAAATCACAATATTAACAAAAGATTATAATGCAGGGTTAAAGAAAAGTAAAATATAACTTAAATATAACAGTTTTTTACCAAATATATATATTTACATCTTAAAATTGTGAATATATGAACAATATCTTCTACCATGTTTACTATGGCAAGAGACATAAAATTGAAATATATATGTCTCTTCTTAGGCTACTGATGACTTTTCAATACTGTAACAGTTTATAATTTACTAAATATACAAATCAATTAACATGCTTTATAATGTAAACCAAACTATCTTAACTTGTTTAATATTCATTAAATAAGAATAACAAAAAGGATCATTTATTGACCATAAACACAGTTCAAGATTTTTTCCATTGTAATCAGAATGTAATCATAAAGTAATCATGATTACAGGGCATTTTAAAAAGTAATTGATTAAATTAAATTACATGTAATCAGATTTTTGGCTGATTAATGATTACAATGATTACTTGAAAAATTGTAATCAATTACAGCTGATTAACGATTACAATTACAATTACCCCAAGTCTGAATTCCCAACCCCTCTCTTAACTAAATTTGGGGAAAATTGATTGAGCATTTTAGATATATGTAAAAACAAATTTGGATAAACAAAACTTTTAGCAATTTTAACACACCCCCAGCCCCCCTGCCCCCCTCAAACTATTTGATTTAAGTTGTTTTTATGCCCCATTATGTTTTCTGGTCTGTGTGTTGGTCTGTTCGTTCATCTGTTTGTCCGTACAGAGGCTGTGGCGTTAGCTAACTTCTTAAAAGCTTTATATTTAAGAAGGTGTAAGACCTGGATGCTTCATACTGTGTATATAGATGCCTCATGATACGAACTTTCTGTCAGTCACATGTCCAATGTCCTTGACCGCATTTTCATGGTTCAGTGACTACTTAAAAAAAAAGTTAACATTTTTTGTAATGTTAAATTCTCTCTTTGCTTATTATAAGTAATAGGATAACTATATTTGATATGTGCGTACCTTGCAAGGTCCTCATGCCGTCAGACAGTTTTCACTTGAACTCTACCTCATTTCATGTATCAGTGAACAAGGTTAAGTTTTGGTGGTCAAGTCCATATCTCAGATACTATAAGCAATAGTTCTTGTATAGTTGGTGTATGGAAAGATTGTAAGGTGTACATGTCCAACTGGCAGGTGACATCTGACCTTGACCTCATTTTCATGGTTCAGTGGTTATAGTTAAGTTTTTGTCTTTTTTTCTTATACTATATGCAATAGGTCTACTATATTTGGTGTATGAAATGATTGTAAGGTGTACATGTCTAGCTGACAGGTGTTATCTGACCTTGACCTCATTTCCATGGTTCAGTGGTCAAAGTTAAATTTTTGAGTTTTGGTCTATTTTTTTCTAATGCTAAAAGCAATAGGTCAACTATATTTGGTGTATGGAAATATTTTATGATCTATATGTCAGTCGTGCAGGTTTTATTTTCACGGTTCATTGCACAGTGTTAAGTATTTTTGTTTTGGTCAGTTTTTCTTAATTTATAAGCAATAGGTCAACTATATTAGTTGTATGGAAGAATTTTTAGCTGTACATGTCTACCTGGCATGGTTCATCTGACCTTGACCTCATTTTTATGGTTCATTGATCAATGTTTAGTTTTCTTGGTTAATGTTGAGTTTATGTGACAGTTGTAATAAAGCTTTATATTTAGGACTATCAACATAATATCAATGATAAGTAAAAAAGGTGAGACATTTCAGTGTGTGCATTCTTGTGTTAAAATACACTGTAATTATCGGCTAATTTATATGGGTCATATAAGGAAAACTTGATTTTTCCATGTTGAAGAAGCATTAATCAATTGAATCTGTTAAAATTCAATTAGAAAATGAGTTTTCATAATGCTTTTAAAATATCAATAAAAATAGGGAGTCACATGCCTTATTTTATGGGGGGGGGACACAAATTGTCCATGTTATTGTATTAAAAAGAAAAGATAATTATCTCCCCTTCATGTTAAAAAGATTTTTCCTGAAAACTTTTTGTTTTTACACTTGAGGAACTGGTTTTTATTTCCCTATGTATGCACCTTTAAAATGTGCTCATGCTTGCAACATAATTATCTTCGTCAATTCTTTCCAAATCCTACCATGCATGTCAAACTTGTCATATCCTTTAATGTATATCCTAATGTAAAGGAATATAAACCGATCTACAAACACTTTTTTTTTCTCATCAACTTTTATCAATCATATTAGGGGGCCTCAGTGGCTGCATGGTTTTAGTAGATACTGCTGTAATCACTAGCCAGTCAACACTGAGGTTGCAAAGTCGAACCCTGCTCGTGCAGGTGCACTCTACTCCAACCTTAATTGACTATGATTGTCAGTTTTCCTATCAAAGGTCGGTGGTTTTCTCCGGGCACTCCGGCTTCTCCACCAATAAAAACTGGCCGCCATGAAATAGCCTAAATGCAGTGCTTAAAAGTGGCGTTAAAATACCAAAATTCAAAAAATTCAAATCACTCATGCAAGGATACTTGAAAATTTAGTTTTTGTAAAGTTCTGAATTTCAACTTTAAATACATTGAGCAACATAATGGGGCAAAACTTTCTTTGATATCTTTGAAAAGTAAGTAGCATGCTATTTACAGTTATCTAAAAGTAATGTAAATACTTTGGATATTAGTCCATTAATTACACACTATAATCTGATTAATTTCAAGTAAAAAAAGTGAAAAAATGTTCAAGAAATGGTTTACAATCATGCCCATTCTTGTCTGAGGTTCAGATTAATATGTTGACAACTATAATCATGATTATGAGGATATTTTGTTACTTTGTTAGTGTTGGTACAAAATACTACAGGAATTTTCTTGTCTCATTGCAGATGATAAATATGAAGACCAACTTGACCCCTTTGATTTACAGCCATTCCCTACACTAGAACGGTGTTTTGATTCTGTGGACGAGCATGTGGGATTTAACGTGGAAGTAAAATACCCAATGGAACAGCTGGTTAGATATTTTAAACAAAAGTCATGTGACAGTCATGTGATAATAGTATCCAATGATATTATAGGGTTATTGATAGGTCAAATGATATTAGATTCAATGACAAGTGAAACAGATGGAAGGTAAGTCAGGTAAATGGAGGAATATCTTGAATATGTCCTTAAGAAAAACAGTAAAATAACAAAAATACCAAACTTTGAGGAAAATTCTAAATGAAAATTTTGTTATCAAATAGCAAAACTATAAGCTCAAACACTTCAAACAAATGGAGAACAAGTTTCAGGTACTGTGGCTTCTTTTTCATTCATAGGGTATCTGTTTTCATTGATTTCATGTGTATGGGGAAACCTGAATTTAAATGTTCAATGACGTATAAGTTTTCTTAAGTTTTGCATACAAACTTTTGAAAAACCAGGAAATCAATTATCCATGAAATTTTTTTTTTTCTCAATCCATGAATTTTGATACACATGAAAACTAGATGATTCCACAGTATTGTAAATATATTGGTAATGTGTTCACTTTAAGCATTGGCTAGATCAAATCAGAAATCTGGAAATTGTCAGATGCAGATTCTATTCTAAACTCACAGGATTCACAAATCATCCTCAGTGCATCAGTCTTATGGGGCCTCTTGTGCTGGCAAACAAAAATCATCCTCAGTGCATCAGTCTTATGGGGCCTCTTGTGCTAGCAAACAAAAATCATCCTCAGTGCATCAGTCTTATGGGGCCTCTTGTGCTAGCAAACAAAAATCATCCTCAGTGCATCAGTCTTATGGGGCCTCTTGTGCTAGCAAACAAAAATCATCCTCAGTGCATCAGTCTTATGGGGCCTCTTGTGCTAGCAAACAAAAATCATCCTCAGTGCATCAGTCTTATGGGGCTCTTTATAGCTTGCTGTTCGGTGTGAGCCATGGACCTGTGTTGAAGACCGTACTTTGACTACAATGGTTTACTTTTACAATTCGTGACTTGGATGAGAGAGTTGTCTTATTTGCACTCATACCACATCTTCTTATATTTATATCTATTGTTCAAAATGGGATGAATTATATATGTTTTATGTCCAATTTAGGTGGTATACCACTGAATAGGCATTTGAATTGAAATTGGTCACTGGTCATTAATCATCCTTCCATCTATAATTGTATATGTTGTAGCAACATAAGCATCAAAGAGTATCAATCCCAAGGGAAGCTGGATTATAGAAATATGGTCACCTTGGTATTCTTCTCATGCTCTCTGCACTTTAAAGAATCCTTGAAACAAGCCTTTAAGGGGTTGTAGGTTGATGTTGTGATCCAAAATGTCTGCACCTATCAAACATACATTGTTTTCCAGTACAAGCCAAAATTTCTGGCTTTTCATCACTGCTGTCCCCCCTTTCAGAACCTACATATTGTATTAATTGTCAAAACTAACTGGTCTTGGATATGCATATAAATTAAAATTACAATTTGACATTAAGCATGCAACAATCAATCAAGTAAGGAATATGTTGTATTTTAAAGTTTAATATTTTTTATTTTCCAGGATGGAACTTTTGAGGAGATCAACTTCTTTGACAGAAACAAATATGTGGACACAATCTTGAGATGTGTGTTTCAAAATGCTCAGTCTCGAAGGATTGTTTTCTCAAGTTTTGATCCAGACACATGTGTTTTGTAAGTATTTCAAACTAGATAAGATTTATAGTCACTAAAGACGGGGGGGGGGTCTGTTCCATTGAAACAAACATGTGACGCAGTGAAGGCACTTTAACCCTTTCACCGATTGCTGCCCAGACAGAAGCTACTCTGAGACGATGGCTTCCCTGGCTACTTTTACTCAAGTGGGAGATCTTCATAATAAATGTCAATAAAAACTTGTTTGTAGTTATTTGTTTATTTATTTCATTCACTAACACCAAGTTCACAGGTTTTTTTATGTTTTGATAATTTTTTCCTCATAAAATATTCAAATTTTCAATTTTTCGGCATTATTTCAGTGAAATTCTCAAAATTCTGCTTATTGACCCCAAATCGTAATTTTTTTAACCCAAAATGGCAAAATTTTGAAAAAAATTATGAGGCTGTACAAATTCATCACTGAACGATGTCCATTCCAAGTGTTTTGAACATAAAACGACAATTTATGTCAAAAAAGTATACTAGTTTGGCTTCAATTCTTCCATATTCTTTCTAAAAAATTGTTCCCTCATTTCAAATTCTTGTAAATTCCGTAAATTTCCTCTGATTTTGACACGGTTTTCAACAAACTGAAGCGTCATGTTTACACTTTCATCCGGGTTATTCATCAAAGAAAGATAACTCATGTTTGCACTGTTTGAGCGGGAAATATAAAAGATGTATTCCGATCCCGGTAAAACGGGACTCGTCGTCAGCAGTCTGAAGTGTGAATCCCGGTAAACCGGGACTCATCGGCGAAAGGGTTAAGGGAGTTGGCTTCTCAGTTTCAAAATAATTAACTTTCCAAAACACTAGCATATACTAATAGGGGATTAATAAAGGAATCAAAAGACCAAAAAAAATATATAGGTCACCGAGCTTGTTTCAAGATATTAGCCATTGAAATTTTGGCGGGAAAATGTTCTCTCTTGACTTTTCATAGCTTTGTCATTGACAAGTTTAAGTCCTCAAAAACTATTAAAAAATAATTAAAATTTTAAAAGACTTTTAATGACAGCTTATCATTATACATGTAAAAGAATTATAAAAAGAAAAATGGGGGTCACGGGGGAAAATTTGTTAAGGTATTCAACTAGATAAAACCAGAGGATTCTGAAAATCTGACCAAAATTCCAAAACCTGACAAGCGAGCTTCCTTAAAATCTTAATTAAGGATGGTTGCAGACAAAAACAAACGCCATGGCAAAAAAAAAACACCAAAAGACTAACAGTGTACAAAAAAACAACAGAAAACTAAAGACTGAGCAACACAAATCCCGCCAAAAACTGTTGGTGTTCTCAAGTGCTCTGTAACTTGGGTAATACGGTCCTGCTCCACATGTGGCATAACATATAAATTGAATTTCAAACTTTCAGAACAATATTTCATTGGTGCTACTGTATAAAAGACTATATATTTAATCAGCCAATTGGTAGTGATTAGTTTCTTATAAAGTGGAGGTGCTTTTTATTTTTTGAGGTCGTAATTGGTATGACGTTAGCGTAGGCGGAGGTGGCGGCATTGTCATCGTAGTCATCCAAAGACATTTGGTTTTCGCACTATAACTTTAGTATAAGTTAATAGAAATCTATGAAATTTAAACACAAGGTTTATGACAACTAAAGGAAGATTGGGATTGATTTTGGAAGTTTTGGTCCCAACAGTTTAAGAATTAGAGGCCAAAAAAGGATCCAATAAGCATTTTTCTTGGTTTTCGCACAATAACTCTAGTATAAGTAAATAGAAATCTATGAAATTTTAACACAAAGTTTTTCAAATCTATGAAATTTTAACACAAGGTTTTTCGGATCCGGCCAACCAACCAAGATGGCCGCCACAACTAAAAATAGAACATAGGGGTAAAATGCAGTTTTGCGCTTATAACTCAAAAAGATAAACTGTAAACAGCAATAATGTTCAGTAAAGTTAGATTTACAAATAAGTCAACATGACCGAAATGGTCACTTGACCCCTTTAGGAGTTATTGCCCTTTATAGTAAATTTTTAACCATTTTTCATAAATCTAAGTAATCTTTTACAAAAATCTTCTCCTCTGAAACTACTGGGCCAAATTAATTCAAACTTGGCCACAATCATCTTTGAGGTACCTTGTTTGAAAAATGTGTCCGATGACCTGGCCATCCAACCAAGATGGCCACCACAGCTAAAAATAGAACAGGGGTAAAATGTAGTTTTTAGCTCACCTGGCCTAAAAGGCCATGTGAGCTTTTCTCATCACTTGGCGTCCGTCGTCGTCGTCGTCGTCGTCGTCGTTAACAATTTTTCAAACATCTCCTCTGAAACTACTGAATGGATTTGAATGAAACTTAGCATGATTGTTCCTTAGATTATCCTGCACAAAGTGTGTGCTTCGATTTTTGATCTGTCAAAAAACATGGCCGCCGTTACTTAAAATAGAACATAGGGGTGAAATGCAGTTTTTGGCTTATATCTCAAAAACGAAAGCATTTAGAGCAAATCTGACATGGTGTAAAAATGTTCATTAGATCAAGATCTATCAGCCCTGAAATTTTCAGATGAATCAAACAAACCATTGTTGGGTTGCTGCCACTTAATTGGTAATTTTAAGGAAATTTTGCAGTTTTTGGTCATTATCTTGAATATTATTATAGATAAAGATAAACTGTAAACAGCAAAAAATGATCAGCAAAGTAAGATCTACAAATAAGTTAATAATGACCAAAATTGTCAATTGGCCCCTTAAGGGGCCATTGTCCTTTAATGACAATTTTTCACAATTTGTTCATCATATTTGCTAACTTTAAAAAATCTTCTCCACTGAAACTACTGAATGGATTTGGATGAAACTTAGCATGATTGTTCCTTAGATTATCATTCACAAAGTGTGTGCTTCGATTTTTGATCCGTCAAAAAATATGGCCGCCGTTACTTAAAATAGAACATAGGGGTCAAATGCAGTTTTTTGGCTTATATCTCAAAAACGAAAGCATTTAGAGCAAATCTGACATGGTGTAAAAATGTTCATTAGGTCAAGATCTATCAGCCCTGAAATTTTCAGATGAATCAAACAAACCATTGTTGGGTTACTGCCACTTAATTAGTAATTTTAAGGAAATTTTGCAGTTTTTGGTCATTATCTTGAATATTATTATAGATAAAGATAAACTGTAAACAGCAAAAATGATCAGCAAAGTAAGATCTACAAATAAGTTAATATGACCAAAATTGTCAATTGACCCCTTAAGGGGTTATTGTCCTTTAATGACAATTTTTCACAATTTGTTCATTATATTTGCTAACTTTAAAAAATCTTCTTCTCTAAAACTACTAAACCAAATTCAACCAAACTTCAACTGAATGATCAGTAGGGTGTATAAAATAAAGTTTGTGCTTTATTTTTTATTTCGTCAAAAAACATGGCCGTCATGGCTAAAAATAGAACACAGGGTAAAATGCAGATTTTGGCTTATATCTCAAAAACTCCAGCATTTAGAGCAAATAAGACAAGAAGTTAAAGTATTTAATAGGTCAAGGTCTACCTGTCCTGAAATTTTCAGCCAAATTGGGTAACTGGTTTTTCAGGTATAATGCCCCTGAATTGACGATTTTAAAGAAATTTTGCAGTTTTTGGTTATTATCTTGAATATTATTATAGATACAGATAAACTGTTTATAGCAAAAATGTTAAGCAAAGTAAGATCAACAAATAAGTCAATTTGACCAAAATTGTCAATTGACCCCTTAAGAAGTTATTGCCCTTTAAAGACTTTTTTTCACAATTTGTTCATCATGTTGACTTACTTTAAAAAATCTTCTCCTTTGAAACTGCTGTATCAATTTCAGCCAAACTTAGGCTAAATGAGTTTCAGAGTATCTAGTATAAATTTTATATTTCATTTCCTTGTATGTCAGAAACATAGCTCCTATGGCTAAAATAGAACATAGGAGAAAATGATTTTTTTTTTGCTTTTGAAGAAAATAGGACGATTCAAAGAACATTTAAATAAATTGAAAAGCCAAAATAATCATTGATGAGAGATTTAACCAAAAAAATTAAGGTGAGCGATTCAGGCTCTTGAGAGCCTCTTGTTTGCTTATAACTCTGAAACCAAATCATTTAGAGGAAATCTGACAAGGAGTTAAATTGTTAATCAAGTCAATATATAATCTGCCCTGAAATATTCAAATGAATTGGACAACCGGTTGTTGGGTTGCTGCCCTCCAATTGGTAATTTTTAAAGAAATTTTGCTGTTTTTGGTTATTATCTTGAATACTATTATAGATAGCGATAAACTGTAAACAGCGATAATGTTCATCAAAGTAAGATCTACAAATAAGTCAACATGACCTAAATGGTTAATTGACCCCTTAAGGAGTTACTGCCCTTTATAGTCAATTTTTAACAATTTTCATTAATTTGATAAATTTATGTAAATTTTTACCAAATATTTTTCTCTGTTACTAATGGGCAAAGTTCATTATAGATATAATTGTAAGAAGCAAGAACGTTCAGTAGAGTAAGAACTTCAAACACATCACCATCACCAAAATACAATTTTGTCATGAATCCATTTGTGTCCTTTGTTTAATATGCACATAGACCAAGGTGAGCGACACAGGCTCTTTAGAGCCTCTAGTTCGTAAATCTTAGTAATCTTTTAGAAAAATCTTCTCCTCTGAAACAACTGGGCCAAATTTAATCAAACTTGGCCATAATCATCATTGGGGTATTTAGTTTAAAAAATGTGTCCAGTGACCTGACCAACCAACCAAGATGGCCACCATGGCTAAAAATAGAACATAGGGGTAAAATGCAGTTTTTGGCTTATAACTCAAAAACCAAAGCATTTAGAGCCAATCTGACCAAGTAAAATTGTTCATCAGGTAAAGATCTATCTGCCCTGAAATTTTCAGATGAATCGGACATTCCGTTGTTGGGTTGCTGCCCCTGAAATGGTAATTTTAAGGAAATTTTGCTGTTTTTGGTTATTATCTTGAATATTATTATAGATAGAGATAAACTGTAACAGCAATAATGTTCAGCAAAGTAAGATTTACAAATAAGTCAACATGACCAAAATGGTCAGTTGACCACTTTAGGAGTTATTGCCCTTTATAGTCAATTTTTAACCATTTTTCGTAAATCTTAGTAATCTTTTAGAAAAATCTTCTCCTCTGAAACTACTGGGCCAAATTTAACCAAACTTAGCCATAATCATCATTGGGGTATCTAGTTAAAAAAATGTGTCCAGTATCTCGGCAAACAAACCAAGATGGCCACCATGGCATAAAAAAGAACATGGGGGTAAAATGCAGTTGTTGGCTTATAACTCAAAAACCAAAGCATAAAGAGCAAATCTGACAGGAAGTAAAATTGTTAATCAGGTCACACTCTATCTGCCCTGGAATTTTCAGATGAATCGGATAATCGGTTGTTAGGTTGCTGCCCCTGAAATGGTAATTTTAAGGAAATTTTGCTGTTTTTGGTTATTATCTTGAATATTATTATAGATAGAGATAAACTGTAACAGCAATAATGTTCAGCAAAGTAAGATCTACAAATTAGTCAACATGACCAAAATGGTCAGTGGACCACTTTAGGAGTTATTGCCCTTTATAGTCAATTTTTAACCATTTTTCGTAAATCTTAGTAATCTTTTAGAAAAATCTTCTCCTCTGAAACTACTGGGCCAAATTTAACCAAACTTGGCCATAATCATCATTGGGGTATTTAGTTTAAAAAATGTGTCCGGTGACCCGGCCAACCAACCAAGATGGCCGCCATGGCTAAAAATAGAACATAGGGGTAAAATGCAGTTTTTGGCTTATAACTCAAAAACCAAAGCATTTAGAGCAAATCTGACATGAGGTAAAATTGTTCATGGAGGTAAAGATCTTTCTGCCCTGAAATTTTTAGATGAATCGGACATTCCGTTGTTGGGTTGCTGCCCCTGAAATGGTAATTTTAAGGAAATTTTGCTGTTTTTGGTTATTATCTTGAATATTATTATAGATAGAGATAAACTGTAAACAGCAATAATGTTCAGCAAAGTAAGATCTACAAATAAGTCAACATGACCAAAATGTTCAGTGGACCACTTTAGGAGTTATTGCCCTTTATAGTCAATTTTTAACCATTTTTCGTAAATCTTAGTTATCTTTTAGAAAAATCTTCTCCTCTGAAACTACTGGGCCAAATTTAACCAAACTTGGCCATAATCATCATTGGGGTATTTAGTTTAAGAAATGTATCCGGTGACCCGGCCAACCAACCAAGATGGCCGCCATGGCTAAAAATAGAACATAGGGGTAAAATGCAGTTTTTGGCTTATAACTCAAAAACCAAAGCATTTAGAGCAAATCTGACATGAGGTAAAATGTTCATGGAGGTAAAGATCTTTCTGCCCTGAAATTTTCAGATGAATCGGACATTCCGTTGTTGGGTTGCTGCCCCTGAAATGGTAATTTTAAGGAAATTTTGCTGTTTTTGGTCATCATCTTGAATATTATTATAGATAGAGATAAACTGTAACAGCAATAATGTTCAGCAAAGTAAGATCTACAAATAAGTCAACATGACCAAAATGGTCAGTGGACCACTTTAGGAGTTATTGCCCTTTATAGTCAATTTTTAACCATTTTTCGTAAATCTTAGTTATCTTTTAGAAAAATCTTCTCCTCTGAAACTACTGGGCCAAATTTAACCAAACTTGGCCATAATCATCATTGGGGTATTTAGTTTAAAAAATGTATCCGGTGACCCGGCCAACCAACCAAGATGGCCACCATGGCTAAAAATAGAACATAGGGGTAAAATGCAGTTTTTGGCTTATAACTCAAAAACCAAAGCATTTAGAGCAAATCTGACATGAGGTAAAATTGTTCATGGAGGTAAAGATCTTTCTGCCCTGAAATTTTCAGATGAATCGGACATTCCGTTGTTGGGTTGCTGCCCCTGAAATGGTAATTTTAAGGAAATTTTGCTGTTTTTGGTTATTATCTTGAATATTATTATAGATAGAGATAAACTGTAAACAGCAATAATGTTCAGCAAAGTAAAATTTACAAATAAGTCAACATGACCAAAATGGTCAGTTGACCACTTTAGGAGTTATTGCCCTTTAGTCAATTTTTAACCATTTTTCGTAAATCTTAGTTATCCTTTAGAAAAATCTTCTCCTCTGAAACTACTGGGCCAAATTTAACCAAACTTAGCCATAATCATCATTGGGGTATCTAGTTAAAAAAAGTGTGTCCGGTAACTCGTCAAACAAACCAAGATGGCCACCATGGCTAAAAATAGAACATGGGGGTAAAATGCAGTTTTTGGCTTATAACTCAAAAACCAAAGCATAAAGAGCAAATCTGACAGGAAGTAAAATTGTTCATGGAGGTAAAGATCTTTCTGCCCTGGAATTTTCAGATGAATCGGATAATCGGTTGTTAGGTTACTGCCCCTGAATTGGTAATTTTGAGGAAATTTTGCTGTTTTTTTTATATTATCTTGAATATTATTATAGATAGAGATAAACTGTATACAGCAATAATGTACAGCAAAGTAAGAACTAAAAATAAGTCAGTATGACCAAAATAGTCAATTGACCCCCTAAGGAGTTATTGCCCTTCATAGTCAATTTTTCACAATTTTCTTAAAATTTGAAGATTTTCAATAACATTTTCCACAGAAAGTACTGTTATAGATACAGATAATTTTAAGCAGCAAGAGTGTTTAGTAAAGTAAGATCTACAAACACATCACCATCACCAAAACACAATTTTCATGATTCATCTGTGTTCATTGTTTAATATTCACATAGACCAAGGTGAGCGACACACGCTCTTTAGAGCCTCTAGTTTGATTATGGACCCAGTTTTCAAGTTGGTCAAAATTGGGGTCCAAAATTAAACTTTGTATGATTTCAACAAAAATTGAATATATGAGGTTCTTCGATTTGCTGAATCTAACCATGTATTTATATTTATGATATTTGGGCCGGTTATCAAATTGGTCCACAGTGAGGTCTAAAGGATCCAAAATTGAACTTTATTATATTATATTTACTATATTGGAATACATGTACCACAAAGGGATGGTAAGAATTGTCTTTGGGAGTTATGGCTCAAACCGTTAAGGAATCAGGTGCAAAAAAGGGGGGAAAAGGGTTTCCAGGTTAATGGACAATTACTTAAGTACAAAACATAATTTAAAAGCAGTGTAAGGTTGGTAATTGAAACTCATTTGAATATCTCACCTAAACTGCTTTTAAATTATGTATATTGAAAATTTGCCAAAAACTTTATTATTAATAAATTTCATTGGAAATTTGCCAATAACTTTAGTTTAATGAATTTCATTGGAAATTTGCCAATATACAATGTTGCTGATGAAGCTTTTTTGTTTATCTCACCTTAACTGTTTTTGAATTATGTACATTGGAAATTTGCCAACAACTTTAGTTTAATAAACTTCATTGGAAATTTGCCAATATAAAATGTTGCTGATGAAGCTTTTTTGTTTTTTTTAGTCATGATTATTATTCTTTGAAAATTGGAGTTATATTTCTCTGTCCAGAATAGTAGTTGAATCAATGCTATATACAATATACAATGCAATATTCACTTTTACTACCAACTGTTACCAAACGGTTACCCGGCCAACCAACCAAGATGGCCGCCATGGCTAAAAATAGAACATAGGGGTCAAATGCAGTTTTTGGCTTATAACTCTGAAACCGAAGCATTTAGAGCAAATCTGACATGGGGGTTAAATTGTTTATTAAGTCGAAATCTATCTGCCCTGAAATTTTCAGACGAATCGGACAACCCATTGTTGGGTTGCTGCCCCTGAATTGGCAATTTTTAGGAAATTTTGCCGTTATATGGTTATTATCTTGAATATTATTATAGATAGAGATAAACTGTAAACAGCAATAATGTTCAGCAAAGTAAGATTTACAAATAAGTCAACATGACCGAAATGGTCAGTTGACCCATATAGGAGTTATTGCCCTTTATAGTCAATTTTAAACCATTTTTCGTAAATCTTAGTAATCTTTTACAAAAATCTTCTCCTCTGAAACTACTGGGCCAAATTTATCCAAACTTGGCCACAATTATCTTTGGGGTATCTAGTTTAAAAAATGTGTCCGGTGACCCGGCCAACCAACCAAGATGGCCGCCACAGCTAAAAATAGAACATAAGGGTAAAATGCAGTTTTTTGCTTATAACTTAAAAACCAAAGCATTTAGAGCAAATCTGACATTTGGTAAAATTGTTTATCAGGTGAAGATCTATCTACCCTGAAATTTTCAGATGAATCTGACAACCTGTTGTTGGGTTGCTGCCCCTGAATTAGTAATTTTAAGGAAATTTTGCTGTTTTTGGTTATTATCTTGTATATTATTATAGATAGAGATAAACTGTAAACAGCCATTATGTTCAGCAAAGTAAGATTTACAAATAAGTCAACATGACCGAAATGGTCAGTTGACCCCTTTAGGATTTATTGCCCTTTATAGTCAATTTTTAACCATTTTTCGTAAATCTTAGTAATCTTTTACAAAAATCTTCTCCTCTGAAACTACTGGGCCAAATTAATCCAAACTTATCTACAATCATCTTTGGGGTATCTAGTTTAAAAAATGTGTTCGATGACCCGGCCATCCAACCAAGATGGCCGCCATGGCTAAAAATAGAACATAGGGGTAAAATGCAGTTTTTGGCTTATAACTCAAAAACCAAAGCGTTTAGAGCAAATCTGACATGGGGTTAAATTGTTCAGGTCAAGATCTATCTGCCCCGAAATTTTCAGATGAATCGGACAACCCGTTGTTGGGTTGCTGCCCCTGAATTGGTAATTTTAAGGAAATTTTGCTGTTTTTGGTTATTGTCTTGAATATTATTATAGATAGAGATAAACTGTAAACAGCAATAATGTTCAGCAAAGTAAGGTTTACAAATAAGTCAACATGACCGAAATGGTCAATTGACCCCCTAAGGAGTTATTGTCCTTTATAGTCAATTTTCAACAATTTTTATAAAATTTGTAAATTTTTACTAACATTTTCCACTGAAACTACTGGGCCAAGTTCATTATAGATAGAGATAATTGTAAGCAGCAAGGATGTTCAGTAAAGTAAGATGTACAAACACACCAACATCACCAAAATACAATTTTGTCATGAATCCATCTGCTTCTTTTGTTTAATAGTCACATAGACCAAGGTGAGCGACACAGGCTCTTTAGAGCCTCTAGTTAAAGTTATATGCTAGTGGGGGCATCATCTGTGTCCCTTTGGACACATTCCCCATTTATTTTTAAAGAAGTTACTAAGTAATTAAAATTAATTTTAACCATTTTATATTTTAATATTTTATGATGTATTTAAATGAGTAGTTATTGTTGCAAACTCCATTCAAATTTGAATTGAGATCATTTTTGGAATAAGGGAAAAAGGGAGATGAAAAAAAATTGTGGGGGGGGGGGGGGGGGGGGGGGTTTCAATTTTTCAGATTTCAGAAATAAAAAGATTTTTTTTTTTTTTTGAGAGGATTAATATTCAACAGCAAAGTGAAATGCTCAAAAGCAAAAAAAAATGTTTTAGATCATTAGACCACGTTCATTCTGTGTCAGAAACCTATGCTGTGTCAACTATTTAATCACAATCCAAATTCAGAGCTGAATCTAGCTTGAATGTTGTGTCCATACTTGCCCCAAGCGTTTAGGGTTTGACCTCTGATGTCCGTTAAAGCTGCGCCCTGCGGAGCATCTGGTTCAAATATGTTAAGGCACCTACTTAATGTGGTCTCTTTTTCCACAGTTTGACTTATGAGGTAGGGTATGCTTAGAATGAGAATGACTGCATTGTTGGTTCTTTTAAAATTTTAATATAATTTAAATTTTGAAATTTCAGAATGTTGATAAAACATAATTTAAACAGTATTGTATTTCAAGAAAAAGAAGATGGTAAAATTTGCATTGATTCATTTTAATATTTATTTTATTTCTAGGTTGAGATTAAAACAGAATAAATATCCAGTTTTATTCCTGACAACAGGAGAATCGTCACTTCCGAGTGATTACTCAGATCCAAGGGCAAGCAAAGCCTCAATGGGCATCAGCTTTGTAAACTTTGCAGATTTATTGGTGAGCTATGTGTCAAGTTTTAACAATCTGTATATGTAAATATGTGAAGAACACAAAAACTGTCCATTTTGCTTTTTGGGGGAACATGCACAAAAGTGTATAAAACACTGATAAAAACAGTCTCTAAATTTGATTATTTTCTCAAATAAGAGTGTTTTATGTGGGAAAAAAAGATTGTTTTCAAGACGATTTTAGGAAGTTCAAAACACTAAATTTATATGTCATTTCACAAATCTTTCTGACTTTGTATGGTTTCAGAGGACTCAATTTTACATCTTCATTCTATTGTCACTTGTAGATATTTGACTCATTGGTAGTTAAACCACATCTTATATTTAGACAAATTAATTTTTTTTGAATTATACAGGGTATAGATATTGATTCAAAGTTTATATTACAACATCCTGAATTGATAAAAGATATCAAGAAATCTGGCCAAGTGTTGTTTTGCTGGGGTGAAGATAATAATGATTCTAATGTAATCAATCAACTGAGACAATCTGGAGTCGACGGAATTATTTATGACAGGTAAGATTCATTCAGGAAAGATACAACAAAATTGGATTCACTTTATGGCATGTTTATTTAGTTTCTATGTAATTGTATATTATGATGACATGTGCTTTTGTGTTTTTCCTTGGGGAGGGGATAATTTTAATTGTGGAGATGATAGTGGATTTATCTTTAAGGTCCATCCTAGTATGCAGCATTTCATAGAGAGAAAAGAAAGTCATTAACGTACAGATAAAGTACAAAACAGGGTATTTTCCTACACGTTATTACATAAGTTGCAGTGAAATATGGTGATTTCCCAGTTAAATAAAAATGCCACTCCTCTGATGTACGTGCACAATCGAAACATTGTTGATGATGTTAAAATAATTCCTTTTAAATTCTACTTTATTTCCAATAAAAAGCCCACTGTCAATTTAATACAAAGAATAAATAAACAAAGAACTCAATTATTGAAAAATATTCAACTTGTTACCCAACTTCACTGATGTTTAACTGCATTGGTTAATTAATGTGTTGTTTGGTCGCTTGTTGAATAGTTTTATTTATTTGAATTCTTCAATTAGTTATTTTATAAATATTAACATATTCACATCATTATTATCTTGAAAAAGCATGTATAGTCTATGAATCAATTAAACAATATGAGGAGGATTAAACAATTGTATACTCATACATGTACCTTTGTTTATTGTTTCTCATGAATAAAATTCTCTTCATGCTCACAATGTTCATTAGCTTGAACACTTTAGATGCTGCTGTGAAATGCTCAAAGTAATTGGTCAGAATCAGTATTCAGATTTATTTCTTGAATTAGCTTTTATAACTTTATTAAATCTAAGAGCTGATAGCTCTGAGGTGGAAGAAGGTGAATAAAAGGTTACTTGAATTACCATAAAAGCAGCCCCAATAACCCAGCCTGCTTTGTTCCATTATCGTTATGACGTATTGTAAACCAACTTATTTTCACGGATACTTTATTTCGTGTTTTACCCTTTCGCAGGTATCTAATTTCACGATTTTCTGATTTACTTGATGAAGTTTGATAAGAAATAATGGAAGTTTTACAAATTCGTGACGATTTGAATTCGCATTTCTTTTCTACTTGCGAAAGGTGCGAAAATAAGTTTGTTTACAGTATTTTGTTTCTTCAAACAAGAATGTGTCATAAGTACATGGATTTCCCATCCGTACATTCATTTTCTATGTTCAATGGACCGTGAAAATTAGGTAAAATCTTTAATTTGGCAGTAAAATTTGAAAGATCATATATATCATAAGGAACACATGGGTACTAAGTTTTAGTTGATTGGATTTCAACTTAATCAAAAACTACCTCGACCATAAACTTTAACCTGAAGCAGGATGGACTGACAGGCCAGAACACATAATGCCCATAAATGGGGCATAAAAATAGTAAGACTTGTATTTTGCACGATCTGGATTGTCTAGAAAAAGTGTCATATTTGTATGATGAGCTTACATGCCTTTTTTTTAAGTCTGTTTGCATGATTCTAGTTATTAAATCCGTAGAAAAGATGAACATGTAGCTAGCAGACCAGGGTTTATTCTCTTGTGTAAGAATATATGATGCTTGTTGAAATTTCCAATTTTGAATTATGCACAAAGATGGACCTTTTACATGTTGGGAACAACACTCCAAATGAGAGGTAACCCTCATTGGAAGAACATAACAACCCACTGTAAGAAATGAGCACCTTTATATTCATATTATTTGATGAAACTTTCCCCAAGAATTATGCATCTATCAAGTATTAAATGGTCAAAACATGTCGAAAGAATTTTGTGATGTTTCTAAACTTATATCTTCTTTATTAATTTGACCCCTAATTTAGAAAAGTTGTTCCAAATATATATTGAATTTTCCCACCTGTTTGTTTTTCTTTGTGAAAAAAGGAATAGTACATTGTGCTTTAAATGATTTAATTGAATACAAAAATAAGATATTATGTCAATAAATTAGTGTAAAAACTACTATTCAGTATTATCTTTATGGTAGTACTACATCATTGAATTTTGTCAATCAGCCATGCTTTTATCCTTAAGCTGTGTAAGAACCCTCTTTGCAGATGAAAATTCACCTGTGGCAGTGCCATGTTCATGATTTTACAACTAGATGAAAGCAACAAAGTTCAAAATCTAGCATGTTAGAATAAACTTCAGAGAAAACATTTTTGCTTGGCTTATTAATTTGATCATGAGAAGCACAGAACTTGATTGACTGAACACGATTGTTTTACCTTGGGAACAAAATAAGGAACAGATGATTTTCACTAAATTGTGTTTTAGAGTTTTTTTTAACGATACCCTTAATATTGATATTTTTTTAATAAATGCAAGGACTTATTATAAAACGTCTTTGATAAGAGTGAAGAGAATGAACACAGAACGAAAGTACTATATGGTCGAAAGAACTCAGGATGAACAGACCAAGGGCGAAGATGTAAACAGGGCGAGTCGACCCAATACCAAAGTCATGCATGCGTACTACAAATATCTACATTAAAAACATCTGGTTACAAGTAAACAAACAACGTTCATGTAGATGAGATGAAATCTAATAATTTGCATAAATAAAAGTGTACATATTTACAATAGTGATTGTTTTTCAATCCTAATTTACAAATTAAATGATTTTGATGCTTAATCATGTGTAAAAATCGATGTCAAGAATTGGAAGTTGTTATGAAATTGTAATGCACAGAAACAGATGCAGCATAAGGAGGTTCAATGATTTTAAAGTCGGCACCATAGGTCTTCAGAAGACTTGAAGTCTTCTTCCACCAAAAAAAGGACAATACTAGCCAGTAACAATTATTTTGTTCTAGCAAAATTTATGTGTCAGATGTGATTTATACTGGTATAATATATATATTCTTGACTTCCCAAACTTTATAGAGTTTTCCTAAAAGTTACAGTACTAATTGCATATTTTTATGATGTAAACTTATGAAAATATATGTCAAGTTAGGGTAAACAGGCAAACAACAGTACAGAAAAAACACAACAATAGTTACTAGGCAGTTGCTATTTATCCGGCTAGCCAGACGAATAGTACCAGAACTATTTGTCCAACCAATACAATGTGCATGTCACTATTTGTGTGTGTGTGTAATATTATCTTCAGCAGCACCAGGGGGTAGCAAATTATGTATATGGACATTTGTAATCTTTATTGTAGGGGCTTGATCTTGTTACTGGTATTTGAAATTGTTGTGTTCTTCATACTATCAGATATATAGTCCAATAGGGGTAACGAATAATTGGAACAAATCATATATATTCCATAATTATTACTTCATCCAAGGAATTGTATATTTAAATATGCAATTCCTTGCTTCATCTATGGATTTACATTGTAAGACAAGAGAAGAAATAACTTGTAAAACAAACTTGGGTCGAGTTTGACTCATACATTTATAGCTGACGTAAAAAATTTTGTCTAGCTGAAAAAGAGGTACAAAATTATATAACTTTGAAGCTGTATAAGAGAATTATAAACCCCTGGCACTATTTGTCACTCCGTAATTACTAATGACACGAATCCCGGCAAAACTGTAAGTGGTCTCAGGTGCAGACCCTGCTCCACATGTTGTAAATTTTACTTTGTTCTGCCTCAGTAAGGTTAGGCTTTATTCTTTTAATAAAGACACTTAAATTGCAGATGGATGGTGCACGAGGACGTATCAGAATTGTGGATCATCAGTGATGATAAGCAAATAATTGGGTAACTTGTGTGCACATGCTGTAGATTTATATGATTTTACTGATTTATTTGCTTTTAATTGCATATTTGGTTTATGCATCATATATAATGTCAGAATATATTGACGGATTTGCACTGTTTTAATCTAACTAATATTAATACGTGTAAAATCTTTTTTTGGTTCACCTGGCTCAAAGGTTTAGCTCACCTGGCCCAGATTGCTAATGTGATTATTGCATTTACATCATTCATTGTCTTTTTAAAAATTGTTTTCTTTGAAACCATTCTTAAACTCAAAATCAATTTTTGGGATGTTCATCCTGAATTTATTGCTAATGTTTTGTTTACCAAACAATATGGCCACCATTTATATAAAAAAAAAAACATTTATGAGTCCAAAAATCATGTAAATGAAGGTTTGATAGATGCAAAACTTCTGTGCTTTTATTTGTCTTTTGGTACACACGCACCAAGCATCATTGATGTTTACTAGAAGAAACTAAATAATTTTGATGATTTCTATCAATTTTACAAATAAAATTGACACTTTTAATCTCATTTACGAATATTTTTTTTTTTTTTTTTATTTGTGGGGGCTACATTTTAAGAAATATAAATAGAAATTCAAAAGATTATAGTATCTGATATTGCAATGTCTAAATTTTATGCTATTTTAATGATATTTTTTTACCATTATTCATAGAATTACATTTGCTTGCAAGCTTACCATTACACCATTTCTTTGAATCATATAACTTGGCCTGGAGCAAGTTTAAGATCAAATTCAGAATAAAGAATAATTAATGTGATGCAGGAAAAGTCAAAATATATTCAAACAAATAAAAATGTTAGACTAGCTTTAAACCTGCAATCCAACTTTTGTAAAAATCAACATGCATTTTTTGTCAAAAATTTCAGTTCAATTTATCTGACCAAGCACAAAGTCTAGTTTCATTTCAATGACTGCCTTCAGAACCCTGATCCAGGTCCTGGTAGTAATGGTCCTCAGGTTGTTAAACATTTCAGTTCAATTATTCTGACCTAAGCACTAAGTCTGATTTCAATTACTTCCTTACAAACCCAAATCATGGTCCTGGTAGTAAAGATACTAAAGGTATACTATTGCCAAAATGTCTTGATTTCTGAAATGGCCATCACAATTGCACATTATTCTACTTTTAAACATGGCAAATAGTTAGTTGTGTGAAAATGTTGAACCAAACCAGTTCAGAATGAATGTAATGATTAAGCAATGCAAGCCTTTAGTACATGAAATAGATGTATAATATATAATCATATATAACAGGATCTGCAATACAATTACAAGTTCATTTTCTTATTTGTGTTGTTAAAATTTCCCCCCAGTAATTTCCAGATA